>NC_043015.1:15569866-15642366 GCF_006345805.1 Octopus sinensis | reverse complement strand
ATTATTGGACTAATTAACTTCCGTTACATTTAATTTCCTTTAACTCAAGTCCGTTAACCCAAGACTCGTCTACTGCAGCCCCTTGGTTGACGCAGTTTTGGCCCCCCTAGTCGACGCAGTCTTGGCCCCTTGGTCGACGTAGTTTTGGTAGTCATCGACAAAAGATTTGCAACCCTCCTGGACAATGAGGAATGCCAACTGGCTGCTGCCTTCCACCCCAGGTTTCACCTCATCTGGTTGGATAGGTATGATAACAACAAGTTCACCAAGGTGAGTAGAAGCATGGAGGATAAGGTCGAGGAGGCCATGAGGCAGCAGTCTGAGGAAGTGAGCAGCAACAGTGGAGGTAGCAACAGCGAAGAAGTGGGGGATAATTTCTTCAGTGGTGTCACCCAACAAAAAGAGAGCGGAAGCCACAGGTCACCGAAGGACAACTCCCAGAATTTGGTAAAGACCTGGTTGGGGACCAACTCCAAAGATCTACTGACAGATGCTGCCTTCTTGAGTGAACAAGTGTTGGAGGAGTTGTTCATCAAGTTCAACGCAGCCATCCCTTCTAGTGCTGAAATTGAACGTTTATTTTCCATGGGCAAGGACATATTGAGTGCCAAGGGATCGTCCTTGTCTGATGGAAATTTCATTATGTTAATTTTCATGAAGGGCAACATGAATCTCATCAACAAAATGGAGAAGAGGAAAAATTAAGTTATGTATATATTGTTTTTTATTTTTTATTTTTTTACGGCCACTTCATCAATAAACTTTTTTTTAGTTTAATACTAATATTGTGTTTCATTTGAGTTTTTTTATTACCCCTTTCTGACTCTAAAAGCCTTTAAAAACCTAAAAAAAGGGCCCATAACTATGAAACCAGGCTTTTTTAGGCCCTTTGAAATTTAACACTATTAAGTCAGCATTTTTTAAACTCTAAGCAAAAGAAAAAAAAAACTATAGTTTTGGATTGTAAAGCCCTCCTTCCTAATCAAACAGATAAGATGCATTAAGAATTTCAATTTTAGTGTTTATTCATAATGTTATTACTTTTACACCTGTTAATTAAATTTACCTGTCAAATTTACTCAGCAAAATCAACTAAAATTCCATAACAATAAATCAGTGATATATAAAGCACCCACTGACAAAATTTCAAATTTGTATGTAAAAATTTACAAAGTTACAGGCAAATATTGTGGATACCCCTCTTGAACCTGAATAATTCAAAATAACGGGAACAAATAAGCATTACATTTGACAGATTAATATGAACACTAAAGATGGTTTTAGGTTTTATATATATATGTGTGTGTGTGTGTATTACACACATACACACACACACACACCACACACACACACACACATATATATATATATATATATATATATATATATATATATATATATATATACACACACAGAGGTGGGCACCGTTAATTGAAAAGTTAACTTTGTTAATCGTTAATCCGTCTCTCTTTATTTCTCTCCTTGTTTTTTTTTTCTGTGTATCTTTGTCGAAGAGCGTAGGCTCGAAAAGTAAAAGACTTTTTCTATTTCTATTCCTGAGCGCTATACTAAAACATTTGTTTGTTTGTACTCCACCTGCCTTCGTCTTTTGTTTATTTTCGTAAACTTCCCATTTATATATATATATATTATATATATATATATATATATATATATATATATATATATATATATATATATATATATATATATATATATCGCTCAGAGATTATTATTGCTTATTTCCACTTTTTCGAGATCAGTGACTTTTCGTCACTGGAAAAAGTATATACATTTGCATTGAGAATCACTTTCCATCGCCAACCGGTGATTGTCACACGCTGATGACGGATCAATGCCCTACAACTCGGGTCCGTGTGTATCACGTCAGGCTGGAGAATGATGACTTCCCTTTGCAAATACTGATTGGGCACAGATAGTGTGTCAATAGCCAGTTGGAGAAGATATCTTCATGGAGCTACAAGCTATAGTAGCATCGACCTTTAAGGGTTAGTCACATTAGGTGGCAAATATACTTCACGATATATATATATATCACCGTGATCACCGTGACCGACCACAATGCGCATTGTTTTAGCCTTCAAATGACGCCACCCCGCAGGCTAAGCGAGCAGGCCAACAGATGAAAGAGTGAAAGAAAGTTGTGGCGAAAGAGTACAGCAGGGCTCGCCACCACCCCCTGCCGGAGCCTCGTGGAGCTTTAGGTGTTTTCGCTCAATAAAAACTCACAACGCCCGGTCTTGGAATCGAAACCGCGATCCTACGACCGCGAGTCCGCTGCCCTAACCACTGAGCCATTGCGCCTCCACACACACACACACACACACACACACACATATATATATATATATATATTAACATTTTATTAACTGACATAGGCCTGTTAGCATGACCATTAGAATGCCATTGTTGATTAAGTAAACTCTTCGTTTTTAGAAAAGAATGACCACGCAATAAATAATGTGTTCCCATGCAATTACTATTTATGAATTTTATATATTACCAGCATAGGCACCCGGTGTTGCCCGGGAATGAAAATTTTCCTTACATATTGGAAGCATAATAATAATAATAATAATAATAATAATAATAATAATAATACCAACAACAACAACAACAATAATACCAACAACAACAACAACAACAACAATAATAATAATAATAATAATAATAAACGAAAATGCAAAATTTACCACTTTTATGAAGAGATAAATTCTACCACATATGTTTGAAGGAAATTATGTAAGGGCTTCTGGGTAAACAAGATTCTTTGTTTTCTGATTTGGAGCATTGACAAACAAGTCTTGCAAACAACCTACCCTGGAGCAACCAACAAAGTTGGCCATGAGAAAATCAAGCCAATAGATTTCAAAGACTGACCTTGAGCTGTATTAATAGACATTGCAAAAGTAAGTCGCACTGGGAATTCTGTTTGTTTGAACTGTTGGTTTGATTGGAACTCTTAGAATGAAAATCTCTTCCCCAGAGGCACATCCAATGATGATGGTAGCTTCTGTCACATTAGGTGATAATGTCTTCACAATCAACCTTGTCCCATTGCATAATTTAGGAGAATCTAAATTTCTTAGAAGCATTATTGGGACACCTACCTTCAAAAAAGGTTTATGTAGAGGAATTCCAGGTGGCTCAAGAGAATTAAGGAACTCTGTTGAGTAATGGACAGCTTGATTTTCATCAAGGACTGAATCAACTGATTTGTACTTCTTAATGACTGTTGGAATCTTATTCATTAATTCATGATTAATTCTTGCTATTGTCTCATTTTTGGGGATTAAGAATTGCCCTTTCACACAACCATTTATGTAAATTATTATCATCACTTAAGTCTGGTAATACCTTGTTCTTCAATTGAGCTGGGGAATTCATCATGATAGCAATATGAGCCAAACTGATATCACCATTCCCATTAAGTGGTACTTTCTCATTTCCTAATTGGAGGAGGCAGGTTGAAAACTGTTTTCCACATTGGTCCCCATGTAATGAAGCTGGCATGTTAGTATTGAAGGAGAATTTCAGAACTTTATTCCATGCTTTTATTTCATCAGATCTTGTTTGTCTCAGAATGACTGGTAATGTCTGTCTGAATTCTCCTGACAAAAGTAATGTAAATCTTCCCATAAATTTATTGTTGCCTCCAATGTCTTGTAAGGTGTTACCAAGGGCTTCCATTGCACCTCTATGTGACATGGTGCATTCATCCCAAATGATCATATGTCATTGGTACAACACTTCTGCTGAACCTGAATTTTGCTTATGTTACAAATTACCAGGTTTAGTGGTATTTTAAAAGCAGAATGAGCTGTTCGTCCTCCTGTGAGAATGGTGGCAGTAAAGCCAGACAATGGTACAGCAACTGCAATTTTTTTTGCCTTACTTTGGAGAGAAGTAATGTGACAAATGTTTTACGTGTGTCACCAGGAATATCAAGAAAGAAAATTTCACTGTATTTTTCTAACGATTGTGGAACGCCGACTGCATACACACACAGGTACATATACACACAGTATCAAACCACAGATGAAATGGAGGTGTGTGAGAGAGAGAGAGAGAGTGAGAGAGAGAGAGAGAGAGTGAGTGAGTGAAGGGGTGTGTTGTCATATATACGTACATACATAGATAATAGGCGTACATCATTCTTGTATGTATGTGTGCGTGTGCGTGCGTGCGTGTGTGAGAGAGCGAGTGCCACTTATCACTCTCTCTCTCTCTCACACACATACATACATACATACAAAAAAGATGTATGCATATGTATTTGTGTATGTACGAATACATGACAATACACTTTTCACTCACTCAAACTCACACACACACACACACATGCACACACGCACACACACACACTATATACATATATACATATATATAAATGTATACAAACGTACATACAAAAACGCCTGTGCGTGTGTGACTTATAAATACATAGAGCTGACAAAGAAAATAAATAAAAAATGTTTACGTAAATAAACGAAGTGTGCAAATTCCAGTAAAATAATTCCTATATTTTTGGGGGGCCACATGTTTAATTGCAAAATTTTAACATGATATTTGTGTAATAAAGAAATCGAACCTGGAGTATGTGTGTGTGTGTGTGTGTGTGTGAGAGAGAGAGAGAGAAGAGAGAGAGAGAGATAGAGAGAGATTATTGCGAACAATGAATGAGATGGACATGGAATGAAAAAATTGTATAAATAAAAGCACCTTTAAAAAAAGTGTCTTGTACCGAATATTTAAATTTGTGAACTTAGTAAATACTTTTTTTCAGTAATTTATTGTAGTTGTTTACAAATAGCGAATTAAAACTTGAAATGAAAACATTAAAATTTAGACAGGGACAGACTTCGTCATTTTTATGTCAATACCAGAAGTTGACACTGAGAAACCTTTTTAAAGTGAATCTAATGTAGAGAATTTTCATTAAAATTCCGTTTTCTTGAAAGTTAAGACGAATTGAAGTAGACTTCAGTGAATTTTCAGAAAATCCTCACCCCTTCTAAAACAGTTAAACCCCCACATTTTTATATATTCGAAATTGACATGATAGAACACATATTCGTAGAAAATTTTATTAAAAAATATCCATAATTCTGAAAGTTATGATTATGGAAATTGTGTTGGGGTAGGGGGGGAGACATAAATCTGTAGTTCTTAATACGACAGGCAGAAAGTAAATAAGAAATTTTAAGGGAGAAGCAAGTATTGTAGGGGTTGAAGGGAAATTTGCCACTCAGTGAACCAAAGAGCCAGTATCAAAGGAACCAGAAAGAAACCATCAACAACAGGAAAACACAAGACCATACGGATTGAAGTGAAATTTAGGAAGATACTTCTGTCAGTAAATTATGAAATTACTTACATCAGTAATTGTGAACTTGTTTCTGTCAGTAATTTGTCGTTGTTTGTTTGTAAATAGCGATTCAAAACTTGTACTTACAGTGAAAACAATAACATGGAAGTTAAACAATGGAGTATGAAAATTGAAAGTGAAAAGAATAGGATCTGTAGAATGAAAGTGAAAATAAGAGATATAGATAGAGAGATATGTTACAGAGAGATAGAAATAGATAGAGAGAGACGAATAGAGAAATATACATAAAGAGATTTGGTACGTCACTGACGCTAGAAAACCGGAAGTAAAAATATTAAAATCTTTGAAAGACGTGAATGTAACAGAAAAAGCAATATTTTTTTATTTTTAAAAATTAAAAATCAAATGAAGACACTAAAATATGTACAAGGTCAAATTAGTCATGCATCACAACTATGGATGTGATTTGTGAAACCGTTTTCGCATGAAAAGTGAATACTACACATCTCTATTTTATATATTAGATATATTAGTTGCATTAGAAGTTCTGAGACTTTTTCAGGAGAGACATTAATTTCAAAGCTGTAATCTCTTATAAAGTTGGATCCTCTGACTTAAATGCACTCACAAGTGCTCCAGCAGCTTCGTGAAGGTTCTATGAAAGTGAAAGAGTCTAGGACCCTTGTCACAGCCGCCTTCATCTTCTCGATGTTTTCAAAACAACTGCCCCTGAGGATCTCTTTCAGCTTAAGGGAACAACCAAAGTCACAGGGGGCAAGGTCTTGATTGTAGGGAGGGTGGAGAATTGTGGACTGGTGCATTGTCCTGGTACAGGTGCCACCGACCCGGGAGGACGAGACCCCACCTTTTGTGACGAAATCTTTTCTGACCTCCCTCAAAACCTTCACATTATGGAATGGCCAAAGGGATCCCAGTGGATGTATATGATGTACTTGCTGTATCAAAACAGGATCATTGTGAGCTTCCCGGTGGATTTGCATTGTCTGGCCTTCTTGGTTCTGGAGTAGCCAGGATGCTACCATTGATCAATCTGCCACTTGGTCTCTGGATAATAATAGTAGATCCAGCTTTCGTCACATTCACCAGTGGCTCAAGTGCTTTTGGTTTGGAGGTAAAGAGCTCAACCATCTCCTTACTGTCACCAACTCATCTTTCCTTCTGTTCGTCACTGAACACCCTGGAAACCAACTCTACACAAATTTTGCGCACGTTCATATCTTCATGAATAATTGTGGGTAGTTGCCACACAAACTCCAAACTGCATGTTTATTGCCTTTATCGACACACGACGGTCTCCATCCACGAAATTACGAATTTTCTCAACCAGCTTTAATGTTTTGACATTTTTCTCGTTCCTAAACCTCTCATCGTCTCTCATTTCCTCTCTAACGTCCTTGAACCTCTTGTGCCAATGAAAAACATGCTCAGCTCCTTCAAGTTAATCCATAAACAGCCTGGAACATTTCATAAGTTTCTCTAGCGTTTTTTCTCAGTTTAACTCAACACTTTATTGTATAGCGAGCTTTCAAATACCCCGATTGCATTCTACAAACTAGTCGGCTGTAACAAGCAGTAATTAGTAGTGTGCGTTCATTCTAGAATAACAAAAAGTTTGAAAGTCAGCTTATTAGATGTACAGTAATAATATACTAATATTACAATAATCTAGGAAGTTATAACTGCTTCTCCTAAAAAGGTCTCAAACTTCTGGAATGCACCTCGTGTGTACTAAGCTAACAATAAATAAGATAAAGAGAATATTCTGGTTAAATCTACTTAATTACATGTGTCCATTGCTAATATAAGAAAATATAGAACAAAGCTAATAATTATATAGAATAGTGTCTGCATTTATACAGGTATGTATGTTAATATGTATGTATGTCGCTGTTAAAACACAAGGATAATCTCCTTTCTCGAACTTTGCATACAGTGTGCGTTACGTAAGGAAAAGTAGAATTGAGAGTACATCTCGCGGAGCAACGTGACAAAGTTCCCTGTAGAATCTGTGTTGGCTCTGCTCGAGGACCCAGAACTTCAGTTTTTTTTATAATCCCCTGGCATGACTTTTAGAGCCTTTAAAATGTAATTTGTCGGCAGGTTTTGCATGTTTTCTTTTCGTCTTTCACGCCAGCCGATGCCGATTAGTGGATAAATATCTACGTGTATGTTCTCTTCTTCGCAAGGTCGCTAATGTCTTTTTATGGTAATATAATTAGGGTGTGGTTCAAAGCTCGAAATCTGAATTGTTGGAGTCAAGGTAAAGAGCTGTTACAGATCGTTCAAATGGCACATCTTTGTTGAATAACTCTTCCTCGACTTTCCATTTTTCTTCAAGGCGAATATTGTGTTCTAAGCAGAAGCAACGTTCTGTCATTGAGTTCTGACGAAGGAGCAGTGTAGAGTCTCAGATATCCACAGAAGGTTGTTTGCCGAGACGAGACGACACCTTCGACAAGTGTTATATACACAGCTGAGAGAAGTTTAAGTAATGAGAGAAGTGAAGACAAACCGTGCAGTCAGAGACCATCAAACGCAATAACATACACGAACCAGAGCGAGTGGATTAATTGATTCGAGCGGGAGGACGAGTTACAACTTGCGAGATCACTGTACAACTGAAATGTGGTCACAATGCATTACTGAAGATGGTGGAAGAATTTGGGTATCGGAAAGTGTGTGAACGGCGAGTACCTCGACGTTTGACATCTGATTTGAAAGATTGGTTTGAAGATTGTCTATTTTAATTAGTTGGAGACGTTTGAAGCTAATGATGACCCATTTTTTACTGATCAGGAATAAAACGTAGTCGTATCTTTAGGTTCTGGGAATGAAATCCAATCCCTAGAATACAGGAAGTCGTAATGTGTTTTGGAGGAGTGAGGTGGGGTGGGGAAATGACAAGGACGTTAGTATCCTTGATTTTCTGGAACGTGACTGTACCGTAAACAGCGATCGGTACACTGAGAATCGTTTGGAGGAAGTGACCGAACAAGAATCTGTAAACAAACTTCATTTGAAAAGACTGTGTAACCACACATATCTTTGGTAACAAATCAGGCAATCAACGGGGATTCTATCACCCGTCGTACAGATCAGATTTGTACTTTCCGATTTCTACCTGTTTTGTTCAATAATAACACTCTTCGAGGACAACGAACATCTAAACATTGTAGCCTTTTGACTCGATACATTTCTAACAGCAAAGTCAAAAATGGACCATCCTATCGCTCCACAGCTATGCTACTGCGCTCTCTCTCTCTCCCCTCTCCCCCCTCTCTCTCTCTCTCACACACACACACAGACACACACACACAGACACACACACACACGCTTGATTAGGGATTTTTCTCCGAGTCACTTTTACTGTTATCTCCTTACATTGTTCACCTAAATTGTTTGAGGTCTCCTTTTCTCCTTACCCTATTTTATCTTACTTTCTTGCTTATCTAACCTTATATATTCCGGCATTTATCTTCCTCACTCTCAAGAAAGGAAGATCCCTAGTTCGCCATTTTAACTAACATCTTTACTCTGGATTCTTTAAATATTTAAACACTTCTTTACTAATATGTTTTTCTTCCCTTCCTTCCTTCCTTCCTTCTTCCTTTCCTTCCTTCTTTCCTTCCTTCCTTCCTTCCTTCTTCCTTTCCTTCCTTCCTTCCTTCCTTCCTTCCTTCCTTCCTTCCTTCCTTCCTTCTTCCTTTCCTTCCTTCCTTGTTTCCTTTAACTTCATTAAATCATGGCGTTTCTTTAATTATATTTAATTATATTTCTTCTTAATGTTCTTTTTGCACGCGTTCATCTATTGGAGATATTTTCTTAGTTCTTTTTGAATTTAACCCATTTTCGATTGCTTTGATAACATTGTGTTAGCATATATTTTCAATGAATTTGGCTGCTATTTTATAACTTTTTCCTTTATATATGCTGACACAATAGAAACGACCGTTGGTAATGTATGGTTCAATTACCAATTAAAGATGTGACTTTTTCCATTCTTGTTCTTGTTGTACCCCGAATTTCTTGAAATTCTTCTTAAAGTAATAAAATTCTCATTTACCACACACACACACACGCACACACACGCGCGCGCTCATATGGTAAGTGAGAATTTTTATTAATCACTACAATTATTTCGACACATCTAACATCGATCCCTCACGGGTGGGATACTTAACAACTGGTTCAGGAGCATCCGACGGTGCAGATGTGTCTCTTCGGGTGATGAATAGTTATAATTCGTTAAAATAACAGTTCCACAATGTATCTTCTCATTTCGTACAAAGAAAAGCAGCAATTTAAAGGATATAACTTTATTTATTTAGAAGATCAATAATAAAATAACAGATGCAAAAAAGAAACGAACACGCAATACAGTGAATAAAGTATTAAAAATACCAGGTAAGATAAGATATTTATAGATACCCGAATTGTTAATCAAATAGTACAGGAAAGGTATCATACCCAATAACTGATGTGGTATTATCACTATAAACTGCTAAAATGGGAAAGGAGATACACAAGAAGGAAATTACAGAGGCAACAAATTAATGGATCAGGCTATTAATGGAGAAGGTCATAGCACAATTGATCAGGAGTAATGTTAACCCTGAAGAGATTCACTTTGGTTTTATATTCAGAGGATATGACACAGATGCAATCTTTTTGGCGAAACAACTGCTGGAGAAATACTTAGCCATGAGTAAACCACCACACCTGGCCATCGTGACCTGTTAAAATACAGAAGAGAACTTATCCAAGTATGAAAGTTGATTATCATAGTCGTGTATGTGTTAATACCGAGAACAACAGAAAGTAGCTTAGAGAAAAATCTAGACTAAGATTTCGATTCCTGTCTATGAAACCAGAAAACGAACTGCTTAAAGGCCTTTGACAAGATGACACACTCTGGGAGCTATTAGAGCTGCTGGCAACAAAATTCTTTATTTTCAAAGTGAAGGCAGATTGTATGCTGCTTGTTAGAATCGCAATATACACATAAACACACATTTAGAGTCTAGACGTGTATGAGAGAGAAGGAGATTGGAAGAGAGAAAGTGGGAAAGGAAGAGGACACAAACAGACAGAGTGACGGTGTGAATATGAATAGATATACGTACATACATGTGAACATTCAAACTAATCAGTGGCATTGAACAGATATACCTGGAGACGCCATCTGGTTCTTAAGACCCTCTTCAATGTGGCAAAGAAACAAACTTCTCTAATCAATATTAGTAAGAAACCACAGAAGAAACCAGCCTGAGATTTCTTTGCCTTCGTGCGTCCAGGACATTAAATCCGCTTGAATAATCTTCTTGTAAGCAATGAAAAGTAGAACGGTTATTACGAAGTAGCAGCAGATTCACAGAGATGTCAATGATTCTTCGTCGTTTCAGTTACGAAGAAACCAGATATATTATCATATGGTGTGAAGAAAAAAGAGTAGCAAATCTAGTCGAGTAAACGGTTCCTCATGAAAGTAATATGGACGCCACTAGGACTCGAAAGGTCGACCCTTATGAGCGTCTCCTAGAGGATTGTAAGGACACACGCTGGAAAGCAGAACGTTATCCACTCGAAGTTGGAAACAGTATGAGACAATGTTTGTTGTCATTAGGCCGACTCGTCGCAAAGCAAATACCATCATGAGGGATATCTAGGCCACAGTGGAGAAGGCAAGCCATTGGATTTGGTTAAGAAGGGATGGTGAGCAATGGCTAGAAAAATATTGAGCGAAGCCTAGTGGCCGGTTGAACTAGCAACCGGGGCCCTATCTCAGTGATGGGGGAGGAGAAGTGCGTAAAAATGCCATTTAGAGGAAGGTGCTGAAATGGCGCGCATTCTCTCCTGATGACTCCATAAGCCTGCAAGTGTCTGGTAAGCGGAGCTTTCAACTGGTAGCACTTGTATCTGCAAGTTGTTTGCATATAATGTTTGTATTTGTGTATATATGTATGAGCATAATATATATGTGTGTGTATGTATGAATATAACGATAAACGTCGGCCTTTTCAAGCCTAGCCAGGCTCATGGGCCCGTTTTTCCGGTTTCTGTGGCGTATGTATTCCCCCAGCTGGACAGGACGCCAGTCCATCTCAGCGTTACTTAAGAAACAGGAATAGAGAGTGAGAAAATGTTGTGGCGAAAGAGTACAACAGGGGTCACACCCCCGATCTGGGAATAGAACCGCGATCCTCTGACCGCAGAGTCCGCTGCCCTAACCACAAGGCCATTTCGCCTCCCATGTATGTATGTATATATATATATATTTATATATATATATATATATATATATATATATACAACACCTTTTATCAATTCAAAATGAACAATTAAATTACACCATCTAGAAAATTACATATAATAGAAATATTAAAATTAAAATAACAATAATATACCGATGATTAAGTAAATTGCAAAATAATAATAATAACGTATATATTGATTATTTTATTATTCTAGTTTATTTTTAACCTGATGAGTGGCTATATTTATATCGAAGTGATTTTACTCCTACTATTATTTTTTTTACTATAATCATTTCTTAAATATAGCCACGAAACACGTGTCGTTATTCTACCAAATATATACGTTTTTGTTATTATTTTGCAATTTACTTAATCATCGGTATATTTATTGTTATTTTAATTTTAATATTTCTATTATATGTAATTTTCTAGATGGTGTAATTTAATTGTTCATTTTCAATTGATAAAAGGTGTTTTTTTTTCTAATTTTTATATATATATATTATATTTTGTGAAATTTGATTTAGTATTTCTAAATTGAATTTTCCCCTGTAAGTCAGGAATAATATTCCCTCAAATAATAATTATATATATATATATATATATATATATATATATATATATATATATATATATATATATACATATATATGCGCGTTTATGTTCGTATATGTGTGTACACGTTTGTGTGTGTATGTGTGAAATTAAGATTAAAAAGTTTTCTATTTTGGCATTATGACGTCACAATATTCATAACGTTTCCTTCAGGGCCTTCGTTTCAAACAATTTTCAGTCGCTTTTAACCTTTCGCCGTAATCAGAGGATAGAGAATGTATGGGCCTGGGGGCTCACTCAAACATCTGAAGGCTAGTGTGAAGTCACTATCATCTTCACCTTGTTTTGTGTGATTGTGGGCATGTTTTATGTACCTTTGAGTTCTCAAACACTTTCTATAGCATGCTGATTGGTATCGTACCATATTTACAAGGTGTACGGTTGTGTTCCTTGGCAGTATGAACTTATAACCAGGCAGTTTCAGGTTTGGAAATCCGGAGATTCCAAACAGAAGCATTCTTCATTCTCGATATATTCACATATGATATTTTATTGTAAACAATTGAGTGACTGTAAAGAGAACATGACATAAATAATAAAATGTACGTACCCGAAATAAAGATTACTCAACATATAGGTATATCGAGAAAAGGATGGCTATAAACTTGGCAAGTATTTTAATAAATCATAACTTTGCTGTTATGAAAATGTTTGATAATATTTTCTAGATATTTCTTAAATAAAGTAAAAATATCTTTTTCACGGTGTAATTAACTTCACAAGTCCACATACGTGTTTGGTTTTAAGTTTTTATGTATCAGTGTAATTATGTATGTTTGTATGTGAAGTGTGTCAGCCGCTTTCCTTCATTATTCTCTCTCTCTCCCCCTCTCTCTCTCCCCCTCTCTCTCCCCCTCTCTCTCTCCCTCTCTCTCTCTCTCTCTCTCTCAAACATACATTCCAATTACATACATTTTTCATCTTTTAGAAGGGAAGGAAGTGCCCGTGACCCGTTAAAGGGATTCTTAGACTGGTGGGAGGGAAGGAGGAAGTTGTCCTCAAACCGGAAACTCGATCCGGATGTTTACAACTGGGTAGACTCTCTAAAGGCACCCAGAGTGCCAGGTGGTGGTGTAAAGCTGAGCCTCGGTTAAGACTACCAGCCATGTTGACCATAGTGGGATTCGAACTTTGAATACAAAAAAGCTAGACAAATACCGCGCAGTGTCTAGTCTAATATTCTTACAGTTCTGCCTGTCCATGGTTTCAGATTAATACTTTTTATTGACTCCGAAAAAATGAGAAGCTAAAGTGACCTCGACCGGATTTGAAATCAGAACAAAGAGAGTTAACAAAAAAAGACGACATTGCATTTGCTAACGACTCTGCCCATGTATGTTTGCACGCATATATGTATGTATGCATGTGTGCATGCAAGCATGTATGTATGTATGTATGTATGCATGCATTGTGGGGTGGGGGCGGGTATGTATGTAGAAGTGCATACATGCAAGTTTTCTTTTGAAATCTAAGTTCTTGAGAAGTTGAGCCGGTCAATAACAACAATTGAGTCAAGTCAGTTCTTGGGGTGTGTGAACGTGTACAGCTTAGTGTGTGTGTGTAATTAGATATATGCATGTGTATGCCTGTCCTCATGTAATGGGTGTGTATACTTCTTTAGTACATACATGCGCCTGGATTCATTACTCGGTTTTATGGAATTCGTCCCGGTTTTTAAATAATAGTTCCGTTGTCCCGGAAAAATGTTTCCTGGCGGTGATTTGTTTCGTTTTTTATGAATTTTAATTTAATTTCAAAAATAAGTTTTTGTAAATATTTTCTACTTTGTATTTTTATGAATTTTAAAAAAATTTGCTTCTACAAATCCTATTTTTCGCAATAACAATTTCGGTTTAAAATTTATTTTTCAATTTTCATTAAACTAAACACTTCAGCTTGGGTGTTCTAAAAATATTTACTCCACTCCACTTTTTTTTTTAAATAGTGCCTGCGATAGGTCGGGATTTGAACTCTGTGTGGCTGAGTTCCACTGTGTTCCCGTTGCCTGGCCAATACAATGCATTTTCTGTTGAACTATATAGTGATAGAAACAATCAATAATTTATTAGTAATCGTCAATAATTTAATGAACTAAGGCAACGTGCAGGCAGAAACGTTAGTATGCCGGGCAAAATGTCTAGCGGCATTTCATCTGTCTCTGTGTTCTGAGTTCAAATTTCACCCAGGTTGACTTTGCCTTCCATCCTTGCAAGGTCGATAAAATAAGTACCAGTTGAACCCTGGGGTCTATGTTATCGACTTACACCCTCCACCGAATTTTCTGGCCTTGTGCCAAAAGCTGGAACTAATTTAATGAATCAACAATGGGGGGAATCAGACAGCAAGAATAATATTTCTTCAAAGGCAAAACGTCTAACTTCCTAACGAATATTTCATTTTCAAAATTACAGATTTTGTTTTTCAAAAAAGTTTTTTCTGAACATGACCAACTAACTCAGCGATACTCAACTATTTTTTACCTATGGAGCCCTTTGATTACTATTTTATTCTAGTGGACCCACATAACCATTTGACGTTTAAAAACTAATTGGTTAATGTTTACAAGTACACCGGCACTTAAAAAATCGACTTTTTTTTTCTTTTTTCGTGCCGGTGTACTTGTAAACATTAACCAACTAATTTTATACATACTTCTTTCAAAGTTTCTATTTTGCTTTTTACACATTAACTTATGTAGGTTGGACTATGTAAAACGTTAGAGAAAGAAACCTAGCTGTTTCCTGCCATACATACATTTAAATCAGAATATTTTATAGACCCTTAAAGTATTACTGTGGATCTTCAATTTACTATTTTGCTAGCTTGGACCCCCAGGGGTCATATGGATACCGGTTGGGAACCACTAGAATCCCTGAACTAACTATATCTGAGTTAACAACGACCTATCATGTGATGAAATGCCATCGAAGCTTTAGAAATACTGATTATTTGTAGAAGTTATTCACCGTGTAAGTTATTCCAAATTCACAACTGATTAAAAGTTACCTAGAACAATGTTACTTCATTTTCTTCAATCAATACATCTCAATTGGGACGAGCAATCATAAAGCAGAAAATGTTTTTACTTTATTACTGCATTTTTGTATTGAAAAAAGTAAAGCAAATAAAAATTTTAGCATTGAATACCATGCTGAATGAATGATCAGAGACTACAGCTGTCTATATAAAGAAATGCTTGAACGATAATAAAATATCTAAAAAGAAGAAAAAAAACGATGCATAGCTTTTAGGGTAGACAATGGTAATTTGAATTTTGGAGGAATCAATTGTTACGGTCAGGAAAACAGTTTCATAAAGTGAACAGTATTTTGAATGATAAAATTAAAGATGTCGGTTGCTTGCTTTATTCGCGTCTCTCACAACACCGTTCAACGTGCTTCTGGTAAACTCGAACTTGATATTGAATTAATCGCAATGAAAATTTACTTTTTATTTAGTTATTTTTTATTTTAGTAACTCAACTGTGAAAACAGAAAATTTAAAAGATTTCTGTGCTTTGTTGATATTGAATACAAAATACCATTATTTCACCGTGAAACATGTTAGCTTTCACTTTCTATGGCTTATAAAGCGTTCTTTAGAAGAGTACAAAGGTCTGAAATCTTATTTTTTGTCAACAGAAAATGTTAAAAATTTTTTCAGTCACCATGTTATTGTCTTGAATAATTTTCTTGAATTTGTAAAGAATTAAATTTCAGAGCTCGAAAACTCTGACTAAATAATTCTTGGGGGTGAAAGAAATTGTTTCTAACACAATCGTTCCCTCTGGACAAGCTGAGTAAATTCTAAAAGATTTTGAGAATGACGAGGAAGTTTAAACTTTTGTAAATAATACTATCGAATTGTAGATAACACTATCGATTATCCCACTTTCTGGGATAATCACCAATTTTTAATTTTTTGCAATGAATTATTTTTAATATTTCTAGAATAGAAGGAAGCTGACTAATCAATTACAACTTTCTGAAAATTAAATATTGAATTTGATGAAAATAATTTGCATAATGAATGTGTTTAGTGTGGCAGTTAGTGTGGTATTATTCTTAAATTGTTGACTATGTCAGACAGGTTACGCGTGTAGTTAACAACCACACTAAAGTTTAATTGGGTTTCCAAATTCTTTTATATAACAACAGCTGCGTCCGTCCGTCCGTCTGTCTGTCCGAAACCAGAAATTAAGATTTGTCCATGGAAGAGGAATGGTCCAATTATAGAAGAAGTGCAAAATATTTGAGTCAGCAATTACGAAGATTGAGGCAAACTCAAGAACAGAGGGAAGAGCAACGTAAAAGGAACACAGAAAGACGGCGTCAGCTCCGTTTAGCGCAGTCACAGAAGCGAAGAAAGCAGATTTTAGACCAAGATGCTGCTCAGCATGGAAATGCAAGACAACGTCTGTCACAAGAACAATGTGAACAGATTTTAGAATAAAATGCAGCACAAACCGTCAAATTTCAATAGTTCAGGAAAAGAACAGGATCTACAAATATATTGCAATTAGGTCAGCGTTTGTTTCAGCAATACTGTGTAGATCAAATTGCCAAAGTACAATCCACTCGTCTGCGATATGTTCATAACAATCAAGCAACCTTAAGAGTTGATTTATATAATGGCTTACAAGATGCTATACTTGCAGGTGATAGTGATCATACAAGTCGTAGTTATATATTGCCAAGTTCATTTACAGGAAGTCCGCGATATATAGCAAAACACTACCAGGATGCAATGGCCATAGTTAGAAAGTTTGGCAAACCTACTTTATTTTTGACTTTTACATACAACCCAAAATGACATGAAATAGCCAACGAGCTTTCTGTGGGCCAGACGGCGGTTGACCAACCAGATATCACTGCAAGAGTATTTAAATTAAAGCAACAGACACTATTGCACGATATCAAATCAGGAGTCCTTGGAAAACTTATTGCTCATGTAAACACAGTGAAATTTTAAAAATGACAATTACCTCACTGCCATTTCTTATTCATAATACAAAATCATCACAACGCATGGCAAGAAATTGATAGAATTGTTATAGCTGAACTTCCTAATCCCGAAAACCCATTAACGTCACATCTTATTCCTTGGTGAAGAAACACATGATACATAGACCCTGCGGAAAAAGATAATTTCAATTCTCCCTGCATGGTGAATGGTGTTTGCAGTAAAAGATATCAAAGAGATTACAGATCACAAACCTTAATTGGAAATGATTCTTATCCTCAATATCGTCACCGAAGCCCTTGAGATGGTGGCTTCACAACTTCAATACGGATTGGAAATAGAGAAATTGTTGTTGATAACCATTATGTAGTTCCTTATAATGATTGGTTGTAACAGAAGTACGAGACTCATATTAATCTTGAATGGTGTGCATCTATTAAGGCTGTGAAATATCTTTACAAGTACATTTTCAAAGGTGTTGACTATGCAACAGTTCCTCTACACCGACAAAAAGATGGCGTGCGTCTTAATGTTGGCAACGAAAATCAGATGAATGAAATTTCGAGTTACAAAAATTGCCGCTATATTGGAGCGTCAGAGGCTTGCTGGATATTATATGAGTCTCCAGTTCAGCAAAGGCAGCCTGCTGTTGAATGCTTGTCGATACATTTGCCGGATCAACAGATTATTGTGTTTAATCCGAATCATGCACATGAAGCTTTAGCAAAAAATAGATCGACCAAATTAACAGCATATTTTAAGATGAATGAAGAAGATCCCCTAGCAAAAGATATCCTCTATTGTGACTTTCCGCAGCATTATACTTGGTGTAACAATAATAAAAGTTGGAGGAGAAGAGTTAGACAAGTGACTCCCCCCGTGGTATGTCTTTTAACTAGACTGTCTATTGTACATGGTATGCACGTGTCTTAGATGACGCGTGGTCGCATTCAGGCAGGTCGTTACATCAGGATTAGTATGAGCTCATTTTTTCCTTTATGCTAACGTATGGTGAATTGCTATTAGCAATAGTATTATGCAAAAGTAATGCTCATAAGTTCTTGATAGCTGCAGAGTTTTCATTCGAGAACTATGCTATTCGAGCTTTCTATTCGAACTTTATCCAAGAGTGACCTTAAAAGAACCAGTCCATTCGCTTTGAGGAGATGCAAATTGAACAATTTTTAACAAAAAAGTGACTTCATAAAACGGTTATAAAGAGCAAAGAGCTTACTATTCAAGTTTATCCAACTCGAGTTTGTTGTCCCAAGCTTGGGGCTAAATCGAAGTTTGAATAACAGTGGGCCCTACTGGGCGAGTTAGATAAGATAGACATATATTCCCTTACGGCTGATGTAGTTTAACTCTTGAGCACCAATTTCGAGAAACTTGCTTCGAATCGATTTGCGGTCATCGAATATTCTTTCGAGTATGAAGGCTCCTACTTTCTACCGTTTGCAACACTTCAGCGCATGCCTATTGACCGTTTTCTGCGTTTTAGCTTGTCTTACAAAGTCCCTTTGAAAAATTCAAATTTGATTGTAAAGAATTCAAATTTGATGGCAAAGAATCCACACTAGATCGAAAGCATCTATATCTTAGACTATTACTTCAACATAAAGCGGGAGCAACAAGCTTTGAAAATTTAATCACAATTAACAGTGATGTTTGTGAAAATTTTAAGCATACGTGTCAAACGATGAATCTATTAGAAAATTATCAAGAATGGAAACTTTGTCTAAATGAGGCAAGAACAATGCGTTCAGTGAATAATTTACGAAATTTGTTTGTCAGTATTCTTCAGTTTTGCTCTCCATCCTGACCACTAGAATTATACATGTTTCGCGAAGATCTTTGCCAAGATTACTTCCATCAAATGACACAACACAAATTTTCTCATAAAGCAGCTTTGAATATTGCCCTGAATGATATACTGTGTGAATTGGATCATCACATGGGTCAGCATGACCGTAGCACAATTTCTTTTCTCACTAATATGAGAGTGCAAAACTGTTTCAGCAATAATGAAACCACCTCTCAAGCTCAACTGGCGTATCATTCTGTTTGGTTATTGCAAGTTGGTGATGGAAGAATCCCCAACATTCAAAGACAATTATATGATGATGTAATAGTGATTCCTCAGTAATTTCAAGTGAACAGCAAGGAGGATTTGGTCAACCATGTCTATGAAGATTTAGAGGTTAATTTTAACAGTACCCAATGGTTATCATCACGAGCAATATTAACAACAAAGAATGAAGAAGTTGACAGAAATTTCCAGGTGAGACGTATACTCTGAGGAATATTGATTCCGTTGCAGAAGATCAACAATCTGCACTCTATCCTCCTGAATTTCTGAATTCTCTTAATATAAGTGGCATGCCACCTCACATTATCAAATTAAAAACAGGCGTTCCTATAATGTTGTTAAGAAACTTAGATCAGAGAAATGCGCACTGCAATGGCGCACGTTATAGTGTGTTATTGGTGTCAGATCACTGCAAGTAAAATAACTGGTGTTGATGCAGGACGCACACTTTTGATTCCCCGCATTATTCTGCAACCATCTGATACCGATTTGCCCTTTACTTTGAAAAGACGCCAATTTACAGTGAGACCTGCTTTTGCAATGTCTATAAACAACAAGGACAAAGCCTAAGTGCAGCATCTACATGCCTGCAGCCATATTTACTCATGGCCAGTTATATGTTGCTCTTAGTAGAGTTGGGGATCCAGTGAATCTTAAAATATTTGCTAATCAAAAAGAATTTACCAGATCAGGAACAAGTAGACGTCATAATGAAAATATAAGAAGACTTACGCGTAATGTTGTCTATACGGAAATATTGTAAATATTGATATGCTGCCTGTGTAAAAATACAGATCTGCTTAATATTTTTTTTTGTTAGTTTATTACTGCTTTTGTAAAGTATTTGCATAAATAAGAATATGTAAGTATATTATCAGATTATATCTTTTGTGTATTTCTCAAACAATAGTTGAATTAAATTGAAATGTTATTCTAAACATAGCATTGTTTTCTCCTTATTGACGGGTCATGTACTAGTATTTAATGAAACCTGTTATATTTACAAATGTACATTAAATAAATTAATGAAACAACGTTCAACGAACCTAACGGTTACGAATCTTCTCTATATGACTAATTGGATAATGTATAAAGTAGTGCAAGGAAATTAATCACTGCATATCATTAATGTGTTACTAAACACTTATTAGGAAAAATTAGTACCTTTCGCCGATTGTGATATAAACAAGTTACTTAAATGTGAAAGAGGTAAGAGAAAACAACTCATTGTAACAAGCGACATAGATTCCCGCTGGTGGCTTAGCAGCGCCCTGGCTTGAGGTTGAATTTGCCAGTCTTTTTATACCTGTTTTCTAGAGAAAATTTGCTTACTTCTTTCGAAGCTTTGCCGCTTCTGCCATAACAAAACAGCCAGTGCTGATTGCAAATACCTTTTATGATACTTTTCTTGTTATGGAAGTATATTAGTTCGTGGTTCTAGATCGGGAAAATCTGAGAACTATGGTTCAAATCTCAACCAGGATCTCACAACACATTATTTTTAGAGAAAAATTGCATGGACATTATATGATTTGCACATGCACGTGTATACATGTTTTCATTCCACGAAACACAAATGGATGACTCTTTGAATCTTTTACATATCTTCATTGTACCTCTAATAAAATGTAATCAGAGGACGCGAGTCAGTTTACTTTATCTTTTTCTTGGATTACTCCGGCGTTTCGATGCAAATCTGTTTTACGTAACCCAGTGCACTTATGGTAATAGATACACAGAAAATCTTCAGCACCGGTACAAAGCCTATAAATTTCTCATTAAGTTAGCATAGACGTTCTCTTATATTTAGTTTTAGATGAAGTATTTATATTCGCTAAGCAGCTGACTTCAATAATGATGCATGACTGTTGTTCCCGGTCCCATGGAATAATACCAGGCTTCTTATATTTGCATCAGGTTACTGTTTATATTAGAATGTTCCACCGGTATGCTTTATCTTGACAGGCGTGGATACATACTGGTTCTGGCGGTCAAGATTATCCTACCTGCAGATAGCATTGTAAATGCCATTCACAATACGTCTTATAGAAATGTAGTAATTTGCGGATAGTTTTGAATAATTGATGATTATGTAGGCGACATTTTCTACGCTGGTATATTATCATCATCACTTTCTTTCCCATCGAGGAGGCTTAGCGGCATCCTTACCTTTCTTACTGATTTAGTATTTAGTACTCTTTCGTCAATGCTAAGTTTGCCGCAAAAGTTTCAGCTAATACGATGTTTCTCATCCAAGTTTCTGTTCTTCTACTAGTTGGAATGTCCTACTTCTGTTTAAGTAGGTTAATCCAACTATCTTGGCTTACGTAGAACTGCTATACATTCGGCGTACATATTCATGAGTTCATTACCCTTCTCTGATGGTGTTATTTTCGCTGTTAAGTGAGGCACTCATTTCTTTCATTACTGCTGAGTAGCTGCTGTCTGAATAACAGGATGCTACTCTTCAACAGCCGTTTGGTCTGACTGTACGTACATACATACATACATACATACATACATACATACATACATACATACATACATACATACATACATACATACATACATACATACTACTCCGGCTGCTTTCTATCACTTCCACGTCCATCGACAGAACCACGAATATCTGATGATTCAGTTATAAAACCTGTAGTAGTGATATCAATGAATATCTATAAACGCCGACAAAAGAGATTCCTTTTCATTTTGAAAGGATATACAAGTGTGTGCGCGTGTACGTCTATGTTTGCACGCACACCGTGTGTGTGAGTATACATACATACATACATACATACATACATACATACATACATACATACATACATACATACATACACACACACATACGTACGTACTGGTGTTCTATGGAGACTCAAAAGCGTCGATGTAATAAAAATTAAAACCAAATCGCACCCTGTTGGCTTCCACAAGGAGGCTGTGAACAGACAACATTATAACAGATTTCCTAATGATGGGGTTGAGGGGGTGCATATTATGTAGGTCTTTAAGAGATGTGGAGGATGGTGGGAGTTAGGAAGTAGAATTCTATACGCTCAATACCTGCCCCTAGATAGTTAAATGATTTCAGGAACTGTAAACCATTAACATATAAATTATATATATTAATGAAATTAGAGCCAAAAAGAAATTAGACTCAACTCTCCTGTGTCTGTCTGTCTGTTTGATTTTCTGCCTGCTTGTCTGCCTGCCTGTCTGCCTACCTGTCTGTCAGTCTATCTATCTATCTATCTATCTATCTATCTATCTATCTATCTATCTATCTATCTATCTATCTATCTATCTATCTATCTATTTGTCTATGTCTGTTTGCCGGTGTCTGTATATATCTACACACACACATTTGCCTTTTTGCTCACATCAGTTTGACTTCCTTTCTCCTGTGACCATTTTCGGAGTCAGAGCTGGACGAAGTACTATTCGCATGATCTTCACACTTTGTCGAATTCAAGAGAAATGCATGGAACAGAATATGCCAATGTATGCTGTCTTCATTGATTTTAAGAAAGCATTTTACTCAGTGAACACAGAGGGATTATGGCATGCCTTGAGTCATAATGGGTGTCCTGATAAATTCGTTGAGCTTGTTAAGAGTTTTCAATGCTAGGGTGAGTATGAACATTTAATTCTTTGATCTGTTCGAAGTTACAAACGGCGTTAAGCAGAGGTGTGTATTGGCCTCTTGAGCATGTATCCTTCTGAAGTTACAGAGGATGCATTTAATACACAAGAGTGTATCAGTACTAACAAGATCTCTTGTTCGCCTATTTGACCTGTCCAGGCTAAAATCAAAGTTACTGACAAAGCTCTATAATATTTGTGAACTAATCTTTGCAGGTAAAACTCTACTTGTAGCACGCACACATGCAGACAAGCAAGAAAAAACCTCTGCGTTTACTGATTTTGCGCGTGGCTTCGGCCTACCAATCATTTTTTAAAAAAACCAAACAAATGAAGTTCTTTATCAGCCATCACCAAAATCAAATATGGTGGCTTACAATATCTTGATAGATGGAAACATACTAAATAGCGTCACTCGTCTTACTTACCATGGTAGCATTGTATCGAGTGACAATAAACTAGATAATGCGCACCAAAATCGTATGGTTAAAGCTACATTTGTGGAGGCGCGTGACTTAGTAGTTAGAGTGTTGAACTCAGGATCATAAGACTGTGGTTTCGATTCCTGGATCGGGTGATGCATTGCGTTCTTGAACGCAATACATTTATTTCACGTTGCTCCAGTCCACTCAGCTAACAAAAATGAGTATTTCCTGCGACAGATTGGCGTCCCATCCAGGGTGGAAACCGTCCCCATGAGTTTATATGACTTACTCTTTTACTCTTTTACTTGTTTCAGCCATTTGAGTGCGGCCATGCTGGAGCACCGACTTTAGTCGAGCAAATCGACCCCAGAACTTATTCTTTGTAAGCCTAGTACTTATTCTATCGGTCTCTTTTGCCGAACAGCTAAGTTACGGGGACGTAAACACAGTAGCATCGGTTATCAAGCGATATTGGGGGGACAAAGACAGACACATAAACACACACACGCACACACACACACACACACACACATATATATATATATATATATATATATATATATATATGCATATATACGACGGGCTTCTTTCAGTTTCCGTCTACCAAATCCACTCACAAGGCTTTGGTCGGCCCGAGGCTATAGTAGAAGACACTTGCTCAAGGTGCCACGCAGCGGGACTGAACTCGAAACCATGTGGTTGGTAAGCAAGCTACTTACCACACAGCCACTCCTGCACCTTTAACCTTCGTCCTATTTATAAAGCTCATCTGAATTTGAACGTCTTTCTGAGAAGCATGGACACTTTACAAAACACAAATCAAAAGGATAAGCGTCTTTGTCATGCAACATGTGAAAACTATCATAAACATCAAATGCTGGTAACATATCTCAAAAGTAAAGCCGTCAGGAGTGGTGGCTTTCAAACCATGCATTATCTATTGATGCAGAGAAATCTCCTTCGGGTTCGTGTTCTCACAAATAGGTGACGGCTATCGAAACTCTGGAAGACCTAAATTGTGATTCAAGGACGCTGTCAGGCGGAAACTTAAAGATCAATTACCCCTACTAACAAGTGATACCGGGAAGCTGATGATCGCTCTATCTGGAGAATTTTGATTCATGAAGTGAGTCATAGTCACCGATGATGAATTAGAAGAATATGTATGTATGTATGTATGTATGTATGTATGTATGTATGTATGTATGTATGTATGTATGTATGTATGCCATTGGTCAGTTTTATTTCAAGATTCTTGCCAATAGAGAAAGAACCGGTTTCTAACCTAGATCCAAAGTTCCTTCATTGGAATTTCAACATCATTTATGTATGTATATATATAATATCAGGCTGCTGATATCAAATTGTGTTAGATAGTTAAAATACTAATAGCTCCAGTTCTCTGTAGCTGCTGGATTTGTCGTGTATAGAAACAGATTGGGTACTTGTTTCTCTGGGATGAGAACCCAATAAGGCTCAAAAATCGATTAAGGCTGTTGACCATGTGTTTCTTTTTTTTCAATCTATGGAGAAATAGTAAAATTTGCCATGTCTGTGTGTTCACTGCGGACACGTTTACATACAGGCAGACAGATGGACAGCAGGCTCAGCTAAATCTAGTAGTAAACAAAACACCAACGGTTTAGCTGAAATCCATATTTATACTGTACAAACAGAAGGGCACTAAATGCTTGTGGACACCTTACAAGTGATCTCGGACGATATATTTCAACGGGTTCAAAACCCTAGTTTCAATGACAGGCCAAACAACACCAGTATAAGTAATGAACCCAGTAAAATAGAACCAGAGGCAGTAAACGAAAAACCAAACAAATATAGGAAGACTACACAATCTGGAGGTATAAAAACAACCTACGAAACCATTAACCTTATGATATATTTTTTTATATCCTAATGGATATATAAAGGCGCAGGAGTGGTTGTGTGGTAAGTAGCTTGCTTACCAACCACATGGTTCTGGGTTCATCCCCACTGCGCAAGTGTCTTCTATTATAGCCTCGGGCCGACCAAAGCCTTGTGAGTGAATTTGGTAGGCGGAAACTGAAAGAAGCCCGTCGCATATATGTATGTATATATGTATGTATGTGTGTATATGTTTGTGTGTCTGTGTTTGTCCCCTCAACATCGCTTGACAACCGATGTTGGTGTGTTTACGTCCCCGTAACTTAGCGGTTCGGCAAAAGAGACCAATAGAATAAGTACTAGGCTTCCAAAGAATAAGTCCTAGGGTCGATTTGCTCGACTAAAGGCGGTGCTCCAGCATGGCCGCAGTCAAATGACTGAAACAAGTAAAGAGTAATGTTGGATATATAATTTAAAGAAGCAAGCGGGGTGGGGGATGAAAGTATTTACACGTCGCAAAACACGAGACTTAAAGCTCTCAATCAACGGCTCACAGGGAACTGCTTACCAACCCATTGCTCACTGACAGTTCTTTATTTTATAGCAATGTGTCAATCCACTTTTTCGTAACTTGGTGGGTGGTCGGAATCCTTCCACAACAATATTTCAGCTATTATATTGCTTGTGTGTCGCAAAGAGCTGAAGCGATGCAACCGAAATACAAGAAGAAAGCCTGAACCAGTAGGAGTACATGATTTAATAAATAAAAATTTCACTCCTGCGAAAATGTACCTCACAAATTGTTGTAGTTATGAATTGTAACATATAAAACAATTTCACGCGATATCAAGAACACCTAGATGATACAAGATTCAAAAACCTAAACTCGAAACTGCACTAGCTGAAACAACAACTCACAGCTACAACTGAAAAACTAAGATATAAATTTACAGTCGATAAACGGCAAATGCTCAATAAATTATTTCCCAAGAATCCGAAGTGAGTTTATCGCAGCTATAATGCAAAAAGCTCAATCCCTGTAAAAGACATCACACGCATACAGAAAAGATGGGTTGAGAGTTACTGGAGGTGTGTATAGAAAACAAGTGATGAATTCAACAAACAGGCTGTATGACTGAAAGAAGTGGAGCAGGACTCCTTACCAGCATGACTAGCAAAAGGATTATGAAATTGACGTCAAAACAGTGAAATAGTTCTACGGAAAATGTCAGACAGGAAATCCCCAGGCTCAGATCTCATAACAGGCTACTAGCTGAAGAATTTCACCTTTTATCAGTGAGATTTCATACGGTTGTTTGGGAAAAGTATCAATGGTAAGCAAGAACTGCCCAAATTGTTATCGACTGCAACTACTCTCTCCATCCTCTAAAATAGCCAAACCAAACTTGCTAAAGATTACCGCTAACATATACAAATTATATACTGGGTGCCTCAATTTGTTCTTGTCGGATCATTTTACCATCGACAACAGTATAATGCTTGAACAAGCTGGGGAAAAAGGAGTTGTGGTGCTATATAGAGCAGCTACTAGTTAACAAAATGATCCAGGACAAAAAGTAAACAATCACAGGAACTTAACTGTAGGATTGCTTATCAAGGCTTTACAGTAAACCAAAATACCAGAACCACAAGGAACTGTCATTAAACGCCTAACCAAGACTTGGTGCACCATTTTGCTCCTCAGAAATAATGTGCAGCAAATTGAATCTGATAGCGTTTACCACCAAATAGATATCTTTCAGGGTGATAACCTGTCAGTGCTGCTCTTCGTTCTGCAAGGCACTCAAAGTTGAAGGAAACTGGAGGAGAGAGACCTTGGTAGACGAGGGATGGGGTGATAAACGCTGATTTCATGATATTGTGCTTCCCAGAAG
Source organism: Octopus sinensis (assembly GCF_006345805.1). Lineage (NCBI taxonomy): Eukaryota > Metazoa > Mollusca > Cephalopoda > Octopoda > Octopodidae > Octopus > Octopus sinensis. The sequence continues at coordinate 15,615,250 of NC_043015.1, read as the reverse complement.
AGATGGCAAGCAACATGCAGTGCTAGAGAAGACGTGCACATCTGTATAAGCATTGCGAAACAGATGTTTAAAATGGTAGTAGTGACGGCAGTTCGAAACATAACATGTGTATTTTTATGTATGTATGTATGTATGTATGTATGTATGTATGTATGTATGTATGTATGTATGTATGTATGTGTATATGTGTATGTATGTATGTTTTCATTTATATGTTTGCCTATATGTGTGTGTGTACGAATATATGTATGCATGTTGGTATGCGTGTATACGAATACATGTATGTATGTATGTATGTATGTATGTATGTATGTATGTATGTATGTATGTATGTATGTATGTATGTATGTATGTATGTATGTATGTACGTATGTATGCATGTATGTATGCATGTATGTATGTATGTATGTATACATGTATGTATGTAAGTTTATATGAGTATATGTACGCACATATTTGTTTCTTGCTCAATATATGTCAGATAAGTCTACAGCTGCTGCCCTCCTCATCTTCCTGTTGCTCATCCCACCATTATTCATTCCTTTACCAACCACACATCTCTTCCATCATTATTCTGTTGCTACAATCTTTTCCCAACAATAAATCTGTTCCTCCTGTTATTCTTGAATAGTACCTCATTTAAAGTCATCACCTTCTCTTCTATTCTCCCTCTTAGCCAGTTTGGTCAGTTTAGTCTCATGAGCAACCTCAGAAATTGACATGGTTCACTTTGTATAGTGGATAGCAAATCGAGCAGAGTTGAGAGGACTCTTTGGTCTTGCTGAGGGAGTGACAACCTCTCTAGTGTTGGTGCCATGGCGAAATACACTCAGTACAACCTGTAAAGTGGTTGGTGTTCATCCAACATTAGAAACTATGTCAAAACTGAGATGTTAGAGCAAAGACCTGGTCCGCCTAACCATCTAGGAGGGCAGTGACTCTGTAAGAACTAACTTGGCTCCTGTTGCACTGACCAACCCAAGTCAGCATGGCAAAAGGACGTAAAATGATAGTGTGGCGGAGGAGGGGAAAGAGAAGGAAGATGGAAAGGGAAAGTGGAGGACCATTTCATGGTATGTTTTACCTGCTTTTCCAGTAACAAGAAAATTAGATGAAATATTTCATAAAAATATCCCTTTAAAATAAGTCGAACAACTAACACCTTCGTGAGTATAATCAAAATGTTCGCGGTCTTTAATTTAATTCAAGCTTAAATTTGAAGAATTTTAAGTTTAATTTAAAATTAAGATGAGTGAGTTCGTGGAGGAGTGTAGATAATGGCATACGCCAAAAGACATTTTATTTTATTGTCATGAATTGCATATTTTCTAATAATGGTTTCAAATTTTGACACAAGGCCAGTAGTTTCAGGGGAAGGCGTAAATCGATTATATCTCGACCACAGTGCTCAACCGGTATTTATTTTAGCGATAAAAGGTAAAGTTGATCTCGGCGGAATTTGAACTAAAAAGGTAAAGAAAGACGAAATGCCGTTAAGTATTTTGCCCAGAGTGTTAAAGATTCTGCCCGCTCGCCGTCCTTGCATGTTTTCTAATAATGAGTTCTAAATGCATTAAACAGTGAGATTCGAAACAAGGGCACCTACCTTTTCTTCGCTCAGACGGAGACCTTTCAGCGGTAATGGATCCTTCAACACAGCCCGACCCGAACACTAGAAATAGCAGCTGCTTCGCCCCTACCTTAACAACGTGCTGACCCGTCTTACTCGCTCGGCGACCTCGATCGAAAGGCAAAATCCTGCCCTACCTGCGCTCGCGTCGCTTCTGCCCCTTCCGGTCAGCCCCCCAGCTGCTGACGTCATCCCACAAATTAGAGGGAAGACAAGCAGTTAAAATAACAGTTACTGAATAAGACATCCTTCAAAATATTATTGAAAATATATGAAGTAGAAATTTGCTAATTGAGTACGAAGTTTTGTCTCCATAAAGGAGTTATCTATCTGATTCTGCTGAAGGAATTTTATTTAGCATTTGCTTCTTAAATCAAACAAAGTTATCTCTATAAAAGAAGTACAATAGAATTGTGAGCTGGTAGAATCGTTAACGCGTCGGACAAGATACTTAGCGGCATTTCTTCCGGCTCTTTATGTTCTGAGTTCAAATCCCACCGAAGTCAACTTTGCCTGTCATCCCTTGATGGTCTATAAAATAACGTACCAATGAACTATTGGAGTCGATGTTATCGACTGGGGACTTGTCCTATCTCCACAAAATTTCTGGTGTACCGTAGGGGAACAATGTGATATCGGTCACTCAGACCATATAAAACAAGTAACAGGCCTTGAGGAAATAAAATGTTCTACTTATTTTTAAGCTTGGCGAATGAACTTGATTGTGAGGACTTACAGATGAAGTTTTTCTTTCTTTCAGAAAATAGAGAATGAAAACTTATCCTACTGCTAATTGGATCATTTTAATTACTCATAATTTATTAATATAATGAATATAATCTCTTTCTGTTACGTTTTTTCTATCAAGAAAGAGAAGTTAAGATCGGGTATATTACATATGTAACGGGTAAGATTGATTAAGTACACAATATTATGAAGTGTCGGAGTCAGTAGTTGTAACGATAAAATTAGTTGTTAGGACAGCAAATTGTAAGATGTGAAAGATGAACAATGCGTGACGTTTTAAGAAAGCATTTATTTACCGTTACGTTACAATACCTTGCCTCGACGGGCAGGTTATGATAAATCCAAAAGCATACGAAGTAAAGATGGTGTTTAGGTCTCTTCATTGTTTAGTAGTGGTTACAGAGAGATGTAGTATGATGTAAGAGAACAGAATTAGAGCTAGTGAGAGTCGTAGGGTGTGGGATGTTGTCTTACAGTTGCTGACAGTAAACTTCATTTCTCCCTCTGAACCAAGGTTCTAGCTGGTCAGCCAGACTTCGTTGAGTCGTCACTGACTGTGACTAACTCCGTTGAGTAGTCATCGACTGTGACTGACTGATTTTTGCTTGGGATATTCTTGCTTTTATAGCTATCCAGAAGGATAGGCATATCATTGAGAACAATAGATTTAGTTGGTGGTCTTGTTATCTCTGTTCTAGCTTTTGGTGAAGTAGAAGAGGTTAGAAAGAGTCAAGTGGTGAAGACATTATTTCGGCCTAGCTAAAGGCATCTGGAAAATGTAAAACTGCTATCAGAGAAAAACCATTGTTCCATCGTGGGAAAAGTTCTGTTGCAGTGTTAATTTAAATTTGGCTATGGTGGATCGAATCCACTTCATGCGTGCAGGATCCACTACACATATATACATGTTTGCATAGATACATACATTGGGGACAACGATAGTAACAAAAAAGAAAAGCCTATATTGTGCACTAAATGAAAATTAAGAACCTTAGCAAAAACCGGATCGATTGAAGATTCCAAGCGTGGTTTTGTGAAGTGGTTTAATGTATTTTATTTTGGGGGTACACTGGACACTACACTAAAGATCCCCATTGAAGTAATTATGAAATATATATCAAGGGTAACAAACATTTAATGAGCTCCAGGGAATATTGGTTTCAAATTTTGGCACAAGGCCAGTAAGCTCAAGCTGAGGAAAGCTCGATTACATCGAGCCCAGTGCTCAAATGGTACTTATTCTATCGAACCCCACGAAAGGATGAAACGCAAAATCGACCTCGGTGGAATTTGAATTCAGAACGTAAAAACGGATGAAATGCCGCTTAGCATTTTGTCCGGCATGGTACCGATTCTGCCAGCTCGCTGCCTTAACGTCTGGATATATTATAAACCTTTTCTATTTTCCAGGACTACAAGCACTTCCAGTGACATTTTAGCTGGTCTTTAGTTGCTAATTCTTTTTTGGTAATACACAGTATTATATAGACTGCGTATGAAGACAAGACAGACCGCACTAATATTAATTTGAGTTTTCACATATTTTTATTAACCCACATCATTTATATTTTACATGTGTGCATATTTTTGACTTAATAAAACAACATTCATGAGATAACGAAAGTAAAAGTTAAAAGAAATATTTATCCCCACTTAAGCGTGTCTGTTCTATTGGAGCAAACCATATTGCGGTAGTTACCATGAGAGAAACTTTCATATTGGCTTTTTGATGCAAAATGCACACTTATTTATATCGCCAATGGGAAGACTAACCCCCACTACCTCCAGCGCCGGGACTACGAAATCACGAGATTTTGTTCTTGTTTAGTCTTGTCAATGATGCACACTCGACCACTAGAGGAAGCAGCGATTCATCTCCCTGCCAGCGATATATAGATTAGCAGAGCCAGAATGTCCGAACAGGTGCTGGTGTCGCGATTAGCCAGTTAAGCTTGTTAAAAAATATATATATTAGCGACGTTTCCTGTAATGCAGCATGCTAGATAAAATGAAAATAATTCATAATTACTGGAGACAAAATAAGGAGAAAGAGTTAGAACTATTACCTGCAAGTAATGTAATATGTGCGTGATTAACATTTCAACTTATGGTCTGAACCTTTTACCGAAGCTTGTTAATTAAGAAAAAGTAAAAGAACAAACCAATTTGCTGGCGTAAATCGAAGAGCATTGAAGCAATCGTTCGACTGGCTTAATCTAACAGCCAAATCTCCATCAATTCACAGTTGTTTGAAAATAAATAGAATGGTCACAGCTCGAACGTTTTTAATACTTAGTCTAGAACTTTGACTACTCTTTTACTCTTTTACTGTTTTACTTGTTTCAGTCATTTGACTGCGGCCATGCTGGAGCACCGCCTTTAGTCGAGCAAATCGACCCCAGTGCTTTGTAAGCCCAGTACTTATTCTATCGGTCTCTTTTGCCGAACCGCTAAGTGACAGGGAGGTAAACACACCAGCATCGGTTGTCAAGCAATGCTAGGGGGACAGACACACAAACACACACACACACACACATACACACACACACATACACCACACACACACACACACACACACACACACACACACACACACACACACATATATATATATATATATATATATATATATACATATATACGACAGGCTTCTTTCAGTTTCCGTCTACCAAATCCACTCACAAGGCATTAGTCGGCCCGGGACTATAGCAGAAGACACTTGCCCAAGATGCCACGCAGTGGGACTGAACCCGAAACCATGTGGTTGGTAAGCAAGCTACTTACCACACAGCCACTCCTGCGCTTATGATAATCTTTTCAGTATTTGAAAAAAAGCCAGCAATTTTTGGTAAGGAGAGTTGAGCAACCCCAGTGCTCAACTGATATTTATTTTATCGACCACAAAAGGAAAAGCCAAAGTTGGCGGAATGTGAACTTAGGCCAGAAAAAAATTGCTGCTATGCATTTTGTCAGATACGCTAACTTGCCTCCCTTTCTCGACTAACAATAATTTATAACTTACTTCCCTTGTATTAAAAATAGCCTCCCTTAGTCGTGTTGCTTGTTATTTGGATGTTTTAGTTCTGCAATTTAAGTAGCTAAATTTCAAATGTTCAGTAAAATTTCAAAATAACAAGTATCTATCTATCTATCTATCTATCTATCTATCTATAGATAGATAGATAGATAAATAGTTATCACAAGCTAGTGATAGACAAATAGATAGATAGATAGATAGATAGATAGATAGATAGACAGATAGATAGACAGATAGATATGCGTATATAAAATAAAATGGTACGAGCTGTCACTAACAGGATTTCTATTTCTTTTTTAAATACAACCATTGGATTAGATTCGATTTTGGATATTTCATGAAATATTTCCTTTAAGAAAGTTGTCTCCCTTACACGAATTTTTTTTTTTTTTTTTGCATTTTAGTTCATAAATTCAAACTTCTCCGATTTGTGGAATCTGTTGCCATTTATGTCTTTATTGGTGATATAAACAATTTTTTAATACAGAAGTTATGAAGAGCAATAAATCTGCTAAGCAAGGGTGGAAGAAATGATGGATGGTCATAATTGAAATGGAGTGAACTTAAAGACAACCAAAACCTGGAATATGAAGAAGTTTTCAAATCCCCTTGATGGGGTTTTATAACCTAGGGTTTTTATGAGAGCTCTAAACAACCCATGGAATGGTCACCAGACTAAAGGGAAAATTTCTGGACACATTCCACCAATTAGCGGTGCGAATGAAGCCAGGATCAGCCCCATTTCATGGCACCTTGGGCAAGTGTCTTCTACTATAACCTCAGGCTAACCAAAGCCTTGTGACATAAACTAAAAGGAGCATGTCGTATATATATATATATATATATATATATATATATGTGTGTGTGTGTGTGTGTGTGTGTGTGTGTGTGTGTGTGTGTGTCTTTGTGTCTGCATTTTTCCCACCACTTAACAACCGGTGCTGGCGCTTTTACATGCCTGTAATCTAGCAAAAAAGATTGATAGAATAAGTACCAGGCTTTTAAAAAATATGTACTGGTGTCGATGCACTTGACTAAAAATTCTTCAAGCAGTGCCCCAGTATGGCTGCAGTCTAATGACTGAAACAAATAAAAGATAAGATAGGCTTTGCTTGTCATACTGTCATGCTAAACACCAAGTCCTATCAGACATTATATTTTGGAGACTTCCGCAGCCTCGTTGAGAAAATGAAAGAGAAAAGAAGATAACTATAGATAGCGCCTTTGAAACAGATTATAATTTTACATTTATTCCAACATTCTTGGTCTTGTATACCCTAAGTGACGATCTGGAAAAGCTGGGGTTCTCACAAAAAGAAATCAACCACATTTCAAATGCAATCAGTAAGCAGAATAGTAAAAAGTAGGCAAAACTTTTCTCAAGTTCAAAATGTGAATTTGTTTCTGTTGTCTACATTCCAGCGACGGAGCTTTGTACCTTTGTTAGGAAACAGCTCATTCCTTAGAGGAAGACATCAAATAATTAAAATGGAAGAGAACACATGCATATGTGTATGTGTGTGTGTGTGTGTGTGTGTGTGTGTGTGATTATGTGTGTGTGTGTGTTATTCAAAAATGGTGCTGGCTGAAGAACTCTCTACTAGATTTAAAATATCTAAATTCATTTTATCATTAATAAAAAGAGAGAAAAATATTTGAGAGAGGGAGAGAGGCAGAAAGAAAGAAAATTAGAAAGAAGTGGGGGTAAAAGGAGAGAGATGTATGTGTTTGTGTACATCTAAAAAATAGATTGAGTCTATTTCTAACTTAACATGGAGATCCTGTAAGCATTGCAATAATTATCTCCCTTCGATAATATTGCTTCCCTTACACGAAATATTTTACGTCGTATTTTGGGATTTCACTCAACGCTTGAAATTGCTGACGTTTAACTATTGAGGCATTATTTGTGTTAATAAACGATTCTGCCGTATAATAGTTATCTCTCCAGATGTATAGGGAGAGATGAATTCTAAAATCAGAGGACATTTATGATGACATGTTTCGTGTAGGTCTCTTTGAATGATGGAAGTGATAAGATACTGGGTAGGATGATAGCAGAAAGTCATAAAAGAAAGTAATTTAGAGAAAGGGAAGAAAGAATAACATTATGAGTTAGAATAATTATGCGTTTCTCATTTGAATAAACATATATTTGTGTGGGTATATACACGCGCGCGCGCGCGTGCACTCCACACATACATACATACATACATACATACATACATACATACATACATACATACACACACACATACATACATACATACATACATACATACATACATACACACATACACACATACATACATACATACATACATACATACACACACACATACATACATACATACATACATACATTCATACATACATACATACATACATACATACATACATACATACATGTTGGTTGTTTACTCCTTATGCAGAGTTTGACCATCTCTTGTGCTTACACCTTAGCACCATCATGGCATCTGATGTGGCTTTTTATACCAGACAATGTTCTGAAAAGACACCCACATAGAGTGCATATCCAATTTGGACCACCAAAGGCTGCAGTTAGGTTCTGATCTTCGTGGATCTTAAAATGTCTTTTGAGGCCTCTGTTAGATTTTCATACATTGTATTGAAAGGTGTGCACAGACATATAAGCAGAATAGTTGGTGGAAATTCGTTTTCCATAGGTTCGCAAATGAGATTTGAGCCCAGCAAAGGAAAGGCATGGTCTGTCACAAACTGATCACCGTCTTGATCGTAACATTCTTCTTCTTTAAATCTCTCTAGAGTCGTGCATGCGTTATCCTGGCCTCTTCAAACGCTTACACTCCATTCCACACTTTTGCTAGCCATCCAGCTCGATTCGAAGCAGGGGTTTCTATGTCCTCTGGATCCATTCCAAGTGACTTCATGTTAATCCTTATGCCGTCCTTAAACCTTTTTTAGGTTTACACCGATAGCGTTTCCTCTCTGCAAGCTCACCATAAAACAGCTGTTTAGGTGTGCGTTCATACGCCATTCGAATAATATGGCCACACCATCTCATTTGGTTTTTTAAAATCATTGCTTTAATTGAGATAATGCCTGCAGATGCAAAGACATCTGTGTTTGGAGTAAAAGAACTTCATTGTACATACATACATACATACATACATACATACATACATACATACATACATACATACATACACATTTGTACTGCCTGTCCTCACGCTTACGTTTGGCCTTCTCAACTGGTCACGACATGAACTCAATGTGACAGATGTTCGAACTCGCAAGCTGCTTGGAGTTACAAGATGTAGACACGCTTCACGTCCCAAGTAAAAAAGGTGGCTGTGGACCCAAATCTGTATTGATGTCATATGAAACACAGAACACTGAAAGAACATCAGCAGCAGAGGAAAGACACCAGAAACTATCTTACCTAAGTTTGTGACCATGAAACCAACAGCGTAATTAGGATAGCTAATGAACTTGAAGAGAGGTTTGAAATAAGAATTGATACAGATCTCTCCCCAGGGAGAATTGATTTATTCCATCTACCAGAACAACAGAATTAAAAAATCCACGAGTTCACTGAGAAGATAGTACATGGGTACTTTACACGTAAACGACAAGCCATAGAAGGGAATGATCATGTCAAAAGCTTGGCATGGGGTACCGATGAGTTTATGACATCTCATTTTGAAGCCTACATCAACGCAATCCACGAACAAGAGATCCCACCAAGTGAGGAGACCCCCTTCGGTCATGAATGATCATGGGATTGCACCTAGAAAGTTACCCTCCGAGGCACAAGTCCGAGCAAGTTTGTTTCAGGGAGGCCAGCCAGCCTCCCCTCTCCACACCACTGATGTTATCCAAAGGAGAGGCAACGGCCGATACAGCATGGCACCAGTGACGTCGCAACTCATTTCTACAGCTGAGTGAACTGGAGCAACGTGAAATAAATTGTCTTGCTTAAGAACACAACACGCAGACCGGCCCGAGTATCGAACTCACAACCTCGCGATCGTAAGCTCGACGCTCTAACCCCTCAGCCATGCGCCTTAACACCAAGTACCTGCAACATAAAAGGCAGAAAACGCCGACAGACAACAACTGTAGGCTGTGCAAGACCGAGACTGAAGACAGTAACCACATAATTGCCAACTGTGAGAGAATGTCTTTCAGACATTATCTTCCTATGACATATAATGCGATGGACATAACGGTCTGAAGCAGGAGAACAAAAAAGAATCTCTACAAACGAAGTTGATCATATTGAGACCGATGGGTCAAAAGAATATTGGTGGGACTGAAAAATTAAAACAGCCACCAAGTTAAAACACAACCATTGTATAGAAAAGGTATGTTCTGTTGTGGAAATCAGCTGCCCTCTGAGCACGAAAGTGGTTACAAAACATACAAGAGAAAAAGAACCTCTATGGACCATTGGTGAGGAGTTTCCAAATCAAGTACCCAAGATACACTTTCAGGTTTCAGCCTAATGAAGCAACAAGATACAATACCAACCCGTCGGGAGCAAAGTATGGTTGAACTTGATATCCTGATGAGATAATGCAAATCTTTAATTTATGTTCTACAAATGATTAGAATATCTGGAACTATAAAAATCTGCAGGACTTTCTTCAGATTTAAAGGATGATGATTAAAACAAGATAGTTTCCTTCACACCAAGTAGGTGGCCGGCAGCAATTTACTCTTAAAATTTAAAAGAAAAAGAGTAGAATATACATACATAAATACATACATACATACATACATACATACATACATACATACATACATACATACATACATACATACATACATGCAGAATTTATGAGAGCAACTGTCTTTGAAGACTCATATTGTTGTTGAATGCTCGAAATGAGAAGTAGTTGAGAACTGATGAAGGGTCCCTTCTCTGTGTTAACTTGTCCTGTTTTCCATCTTTTCTCAATGTTTGCGTATTTCACTCGTTTTCGCCTCGTTTGTTTAAGTATTTCATGTTATTTGCACCATTGGTGACGTCCTGTAGCCATATATATATATATATATATATATAATTTCAACAATTGAGGGCAAAATTAATTAATTATTAATCAATTTCACCAAGTGTTCAGTATGCAAAGGGACCATTCAAGGCGAATTCAAATTATTACATTATATAAAAGGGCTTAGTAAAATAAATTACTTTGCCGCATACTGAACTCATTAGAAATAGCAGCCAAAAAACTTTTTTAAAGCTATTTCTAATACTTAAAGAAAATCTCTCTCATATATAGTGTTTGCTTAATTCAAAGCAACACTATATATGAGAGAGATTTTCTTTAAGTATTAGAAATAGCTTTAAAAAAGTTTTTTGGCTGCTATTTCTAATGAGTTCAGTATGCGGCAAAGTAATTTATTTTACTAAGCCCTTTTATATAATGTAATATATATATATATATATATATATATATATATAATTTCAACAATTGAGGGCAAAATTAATTAATTATTACTCAATTTCACCAAGTGTTCAGTATGCAAAGGGACCATTCAAGGCGAATTCAAATTATTACATTATATAAAAGGGCTTAGTAAAATAAATTACTTTGCCGCATACTGAACTCATTAGAAATAGCAGCCAAAAAACTTTTTTAAAGCTATTTCTAATACTTAAAGAAAATCTCTCTCATATATAGTGTTTGCTTAATTCAAAGCAACACTATATATGAGAGAGATTTTCTTTAAGTATTAGAAATAGCTTTAAAAAAGTTTTTTGGCTGCTATTTCTAATGAGTTCAGTATGCGGCAAAGTAATTTATTTTACTAAGCCCTTTTATATAATGTAATATATATATATATATATATATATATATATATAACAAAGGGTAAAATTAATTAATCAAGAAGTAATCAGTAATTTCACCAAGTAGAATTCGGCATGAAAAAGACCATTTCATGGTAAGCTTAAGTAATACTTTATAATTAGGGTTCGACAGCGATTTGGTTCACCACATACCGAAGTTTAGAAATAGCAGTCAAAAAATCTTAGCTATTCCTTCTACTTTAAAAGGGGCTCTCAGAAAAACCAAAGTACTTGAAAACAATTGTTTTCAAGTGGATTGTTTTCAAGTACTTTGGTTTTCCGGGAGACCCTTTTAAAGTAGAAGGAATAGCTAAGATTTTTTGATTGCTATTTCTAAACTTCGGTATGTGGTGAAGCAAATCGCTGCTGAACCCTAATTATAAAGTATATATATATATATATTGTTATATTTCGGAATGGTCATTTTGCCAGTTTAGCCAATAAAAACACACGCACTATATATTTGGTGTTACTTTGCTTCAGTGTTATTTATTTTTTACATTAATCTTAATCTTATTTCGGCCAGAGTTCTTTCGTGACACTCCTGTGACAGCATCAGTGGTCCTTTGTTTTCTTCTTTCTTATTTGTGTCTCTCCTTACTAACCGTCAGCCATTTTGTATCTCTATTGTATGTCTTCATTTGCGCATGCTTATATCTCTACGTGCGTCTATGTTTATTTAGTGTGTGTGTGGGGGGGATGCCTGTAATATTTGTATCTTCTGTTTATATACGTTCATGTAATTTGTTTTTGTTGTTGTTGTTTTTGTTTAATCTTATTTTGTTCATGTGTTTACATCCACTTATTATTATCATTACATATGCTTGTATGTATGTATGTATGTATGTATAACAACAATACTAGTAATAATAATAATAAATTGAAAAAAAAGTATATATAAAAATATATATAGTTATTTATTTCTATTTGTTTATTTGTCTGTGTATTTATTATGTTTTCGGGATCCTCTACCGTCATATGTTGTGGTGTGTGCTTGTGTTCCATTCTAGTTTTCTATTCAGGCTAGGTTTATTTTCTATTATGTGTGTAGCTTCTGTAATTTGTCTGATTGTTGCATCTGTTCTATATGTGGACAATATTTTAATTTCTATGTTGTTGATAGATCCCCCGTGTTCCTGTTCGGCGTGTTGGTACAGAATCGATGAGCTTTTACCTTCCATGAGTTGTCTCCAATGTACATTTACCCGCTCTCCTATGCTTCTTGCCGTTTCCCCTACGTATGTCGTTGTCTTGTTACTGCATCGTCCCTCTATACATCTTATACTATAGACTACATTTCTAGTTTTACGGTTTGTTTGTGGGCTAAATCTACATACAGTACAGTACTTATCCGTACAGGAGGTTCTACTAAAAGGATAGGTTCTACCAATTATAGATTTGATAGGGTTGCCTGGTTTTTCAACAACCTTAATCCTTAGCTTAAGGGTCCTTCTAAAGCGGTACGCCAGTTCACCTCCAGGGGTGGTGTCAACGAACATGACACTCTGGTATTTATGGCTATCATACCAAAAGTTGGCCTTCTCTATTTTCTTTTTTGTCCTTTCTATAGTGTTCCATGACTTGTTCCTATAGAGTGGGCAAATCCCATTCCTATCATTACATAATATATCATCAAATTTTTTCATAGCTCCTTTGTATACTCTGATCCTTTCTTTATGGCTGTAACCATATATGTATGTATGTATGTATGTATGTATGTATGTATGTATGTATGTAGTATGTATGTATGTATGTATGTATGCATATGTATATATGGTTATTATTATTATTATTGTTGTTATTATTATTATTATTATTATTATTATTATTATTATTATTATTATTATTATTATTATTATTATCTAATTGAACGCGATGCAACTATTTCCAAGTAAGTTATCTTCACTGTTTTTATGCCACTCTCTACTCACTACTGTTTTCTTCCTCCATACTTCTCTAATTCCCTTTTTCTCCCCTCCCTCCTTCACCGTTCTCTATCTGTCTCTCTCTCTCTCTCTCTTTCTCTCTCTCTCTCGTTGCTCATCCCACGTGTATTTAGGCACATCCCTTCTATATACTCATACCTAAACTATGCTAAATATATCACTAAAAGAATTATACATATACGTGCTTTTACAATAGACCGAAGAACAGTAGCAGAACTTGTATTCTTTTATTGTTTTATTCTTTTATTTGTTTCAGTCATTTGACTGCGGCCATGCTGGAGCACCGTCTTTAGTCGAAGAAATCGACCCCAGGACTTATTCTTTGTAAGCCTTATTCTATCGGTCTCTTTTGCCGAACCAGGTGGGGGGACAAACACAGGCACACAAACACACACACACACACAGACACACACACACACACACACACATATATATATATATATATATATGAAAAAACAAGTAAAAAATAGAAAATGCTAAGATAATTTTATAGTGAACATTTCAGTACCGGTTTCGGTCATTTTGAGACCTTTTCAACTGTAACGATTAAATAATTAAATTTAGAAAAATTAGAAGAAAAGTTTTTTTAAAAGAATATTTCTATAGTAGTGTTCAGATTTAAGTGGCATTCTGCCTTTCTCTGACTCCCTTGTTTGCACTTGTGTGTTCGAGGTAGTTGTGAGTTCTTGGTAGGGTAGTAGAGGGAAGGCTGGTGAGGAAAGGGGGGTGGGAGAATCTGGGAGTGCCCTGATGGTCGTATTTTGAATGGTCAGTGGCGGCTGGCAGTCTCAGTTCAATTCAGGAGAATATTTATATTGACAGGCTTGTTTATAGAATTAGCGTAGGTGTTATACTAAAAAACATTAGTAACAAACTTAAGGGGTAGGGGGTGGAGAAGAAGAAGAAGAAGAAGAAGAAGAAGAAGAAGAAGAAGAAGAAGGAGAAGGAGAAGGAGAAGATGACGATGATGGTGATGGTGGTGATGATTATGACGACGATGATGATGATAACGATGATGATGAAGAAGAAGAAGAAGAAGAAGAAGAAGAAGGAGGAGAAGGAGAAGATGGTGGTGATGATGGTGGCGATGATGATGATGCCGATGATGATGATAACGATGATGATGATAACGATGATGATGAAGAAGAAGAGGAAGAAGAAGAAGAAGAAAAAACAGAGAAGGGAGAATATGAATGGGTGTAAATATAGCTATGAAGGGGCTGATTAGTAATGGATTCTATGGAGTGTAGTATTTGTGTGTGTATATATATTTTTTTCTTTTATTCTAAAGTTGAGGTATATTAATTGTTTGTCGTAGACCCGTTAAGAAGTGGCTTGTATTTTGTAATAAAGAGATTTTCTTTACTTATTCGTTGTCTCGAGGTTGTATCGTCCCTAAATTGGTAGAGGGGGAAAATTCTGAAGTTTGGTGTTTTTTTGTTGGCGCAAGTATCTATGTGTTGGCTAAAAGCTATTTTTCTGTTTTGGGGAATTTTTATCTGGGATCTGTGCAGGGCCATTCGTTTACGCAAACCATTTTTTGTTTGGCCTATGTACTGCTCTTGACACCCGGAGCAGGTTAGTGAGTATATTAGGTTCTCCGAAGCACATGTGAAGTTGCTTTTCACTGTAAAACGTTGTCCCTGTTTGAAGGAGAACTCAGAACCCTCGATTAGATAGTCGCATATCCCGCAATTGGGTCTTCCACATTTTTTTACTGTCGGCTTCTGTGTTGAAGAGTGAATTCGGGCTTGTGTAAGGAGACTTTTCATGGATCTAGGCTGTCTTTTGCTTTTTATGATCGTGTGTGTTTGGAGGATTGTGTTCATTCTGTGGTCTTTTTTTAGGAGGGGTATGTTGTGGAGGATGGTGTCGAAGGCTTCGTTATTGAGAGGGTTGTGTGTGGAGATGTATGGTAAGGCTTTTGGTTGTAAGTTTTTCTTTGATTTGGGATGTCTCAGTTCCTTGATGTTAAGTTGAAGGGCACGTTGAATGCATTTGTCAATAAGTGAAGGTGGATAGTTCCTGGTGATTAGGGTATCTTTTAGTTCTTGTAGTCGTGTGTCTCTGGTGTTTGCGTTAGAGACTATAGTGCATATCCTTTTTGCTAGATTGAAGGGGATATTCATCCTGGTGTGTCTGGGGTGGCATGAATTGAATGGAAGATATTGCTTAGAGTCTGTAGGCTTATAGTATATGTCTGTTTCTATTATATTATTAGCTTTCTTAATGAGGATATCGAGGAAGGGGAGTTGTTGTTGGCTATATTCCATCGTGAATTGGATGTTTACGTCCAGTCCGTTTAAAATTTTCTGGAATTCTATGAGTTTTTCTATATTTTTATGCCAAAGGATGAAACAGTCATCTAGATATCTCTTCCAGTTGTTTTCTATGTAGATGGAGAAAGGGCTGCCATATCTTTCTAGAACCTTACGATACAGACTGATCTCTAGGTATCCTATGACTAGGTTGGCAAAGGAGGGGGCCATTCGTGTACCCATCGCAGTCCCCGATTTTTGTCGGTAGAAGTTGTCATTGAAGGCGAAGAAGTTATTTTCCAGGATGAATTTAACCCCTTCTATCACAAATTCTTTTTTGATGCGGTGTGGTAGTTCGTTGGCGTGATTCTCTAGCCAGAATTGGATTGCCTCTAGTCCTAGGTTGTGGGGGATATTGGAGTAGAGGTTGACTACATCGAAGGATACCAGTATGGTGTTTTTGTTTATAGTATTCGGTAGGTGATTGAGCATATCTAAGTCGTCCCTTATATAGCTTTTGACATGTTTGAGGAGTGGTTTTAACAGGGTGTCTAAAAAGTTACTGAGGCGGTGGGTTTCGCATGCGGGACCTGCTATTATGGGTCTCAATTTGAGGTCATTAGGATTAGGGACTTTAATTATTTTGTCTGTAGCTATCTTGCATGCGTTGCTTATTTTTTCACTTTTGTGGATCTTAGGTATACCGTAGAATTGGCTAGTTTTACTTGTGAAATTGGTCATATAATCATATTCTTTGTCGGTTAGCCCTGCTTTGTATGGGTTAATATGGATTTTAGTTCCCTCATTATTTTTTGTTGACTGTAGTTTTGTGCCTTTTCATAGTATGTTGTGTCTTCCAGCATAGAAAGTACCAAAGTTATGTAAAATGTCGTATCCATTAAGACAACAGCACTCCCTTTATCGGCCTCTTTGATTGTTATTGTTTTATCTAGTTTTAATTTGTTCAACTCAGCCCATTCTTTTTTGCTGAAGTTTGGTTTGTGTTTTTGTTTGTGCATATGTTGATATGGGTAATTTGATATGTGGTCACAGAAATCATCAAGTGTTTTATTCTTACCTTTCGAGGGGGTGTAGTTACTCCTATTTCTGGCTAACGATTCGTCCTCGTTGTATTTATCGTATAGCTCCTCAGTAAGTCTTAATTTTCTGCAGAATTCTGCGATGTCTTCTTTCATTTCATTGTAGTTGGGGTGTTGTGGGGTGGGTGTAAACTTGACTCCTTTGGAAAGTATGTTTATTTGGTTTGCTGTTAGTTCCTTGTGAGTTAGATTAATAATTTTTATTACTTTTGGTTCCTCCTGCTTGTTTGGTGCTATCTTGTGTCTCTGTGTTTGCGTATTGGGTCTAAAAAATGAATGCGGTGGTTGGGACGGTAGCTAGTATATAGTTGTTCTTTGTTGATTAGGGGTCTCCTGTTGTGATTTATGGTGTGTGTTCTTGGAGCAGTATTGAGGAGAGCATCCCGATATCCCATATTCGGGTGTGGTGTTCTAGGAGGCCTTCGTTGGTAATCATTGCAAGTGGTGTGGGTTTGTTGTGCATGGTTGTTTAACCGGTTAATGGGACGAAGATTTCGTTGGTAACTCCTTTGGGTGGGGATGAGGTTGCAGTGTCTATGCTGTGGGTGTTGATTTATCCTTTCTCTGCTTGAAGTGGGGGTATTCCTGATATTGTATCGCTGGCTGCTTACAGAGTTAGGGTTAGGTCCTGTATTCTTTTTTTGATAGTAGTGAAGGTTCCGATTTTTAGACAGGTGTGTATCGGTGTTTGGGTGTTGTTTTGGTTTTCTTATTTTCTGGAAAGGGTTGTTGGAGGCGTGCTCTGTTTGAAAGACGGCTTCATAGTCTGAGAACCAAGTGGCGCTTTTCTCCCAGCGTTGGAGAGATTTTAGTTCTTCTTTTTCACAGTCCTCTTTCCATAGTTTGGAGAACTTCTCTTGATCTGGGCCTTGGGTCATTTTGCGAATTTCTTCGTTGATATCTTCATCGGTGGATTTTATTTTATCCTCATTCGTTTGGGCCCTCAATTTCAGAAGTTCTATTTCCATTTTCATTTTTTCCAGTGCCATTCTCTCCCTGAGGTGTCTTTGTGTTTCAGGTTCTTCTGTAATAGCTTTGAACTGGAATTTACGTGGGAGGATTAACGGGGTCCGGTTGAGCCATTTTTCGTATATATCCGCTTTGTTGTTGTTTTGGATCATCTTCCAAAAGGCGAACTTTCTATCTCTGAGTGATTTGTTCCATTGTGGTATTATGTGGTGTTTCATTTGGTATGTTGTTAGAGTATTGATCCCATATATGACTCGTTTGGAGGTCCTTGGTTAGCGTTGTTAGAGAAAAATGTTCTAATTGTTTCGCATAAGTTTCCAAGGTTTTCGACAATTTCGGAGGTTGTATTTTTCGTATCTGTTTCTTCATTGTTCTCTCGATTGGGTTGAAGTGTCGAGTCGAATTTGTTCAAAAAAGTTGACAAATTTGTGTTGATTTTCTTGAGTTCTTTCAGTATTTCTTCGTTTATGGAGGTGATTGTGTCTGTTTTTGTCGGCATTTTCTGTATCTCGTGTGGGTTAATGATATGTATAAGGGTGAAAAGGAACACACGAGTTGATATATATGAAAAAACAAGTAAAAAATAGAAAATGCTAAAATAATTTTATAGTGAACATTTCAGTACCGGTTTCGGTCATTTTGAGACCTTTTCAACTGTAACGATTAAATAATTAAATTTAGAAAAATTAGAAGAAAAGTTTTTTTAAAAGAATATTTCTATAGTAGTGTTCAGATTTAAGTGGCATTCTGCCTTTCTCTGACTCCCTTGTTTGCACTTGTGTGTTCGAGGTAGTTGTGAGTTCTTGGTAGGGTAGTAGAGGAAGGCTGGTGAGGAAAGGGGGTGGGAGAATCTGGGAGTGCCCTGATGGTCGTATTTTGAATGGTCAGTGGCGGCTGGCAGTCTCAGTTCAATTCAGGAGAATATTTATATTGACAGGCTTGTTTATAGAATTAGCGTAGGTGTTATACTAAAAAACATTAGTGACAAACTTAAGGGGTAGGGGGTGGAGAAGAAGAAGAAGAAGAAGAAGAAGAAGAAGAAGAAGAAGAAGAAGAAGAAGAAGAAGAAGAAGAAGAAGAAGAAGAAGAAGGAGAAGGAGAAGGGTTTCGCATGCGGGACCTGCTATTATGGGTCTCAATTTGAGGTCATTAGGATTAGGGACTTTAATTATTTTGTCTGTAGCTATCTTGCATGCGTTGCTTATTTTTTCACTTTTGTGGATCTTAGGTATACCGTAGAATTGGCTAGTTTTACTTGTGAAATTGGTCATATAATCATATTCTTTGTCGGTTAGCCCTGCTTTGTATGGGTTTAATATGGATTTTAGTTCCCTCATTATTTTTTGTTGACTGTAGTTTTGTGCCTTTTCATAGTATGTTGTGTCTTCCAGCATAGAAAGTACCAAAGTTATGTAAAATGTCGTATCCATTAAGACAACAGCACTCCCTTTATCGGCCTCTTTGATTATACGACGGGCTTCTTTCAGTTTCTGTCTACCAAATCCACTCACAAGACTTTGGTCGGCCTGAGGCTATTCTGGAAGACACTTGCCCATGGCGCCACGCTGTGGGACTGAACCCGGAACCATATGGCTGGTAAGCAAGCTACTTACCTCATAGCCACTCCTACACCATCACAGCTTCCACCAAGTAACATATTAAATTCATGTTCATACAAGCGTCGGTTGAAAAGTTCAAAGGCTGACCAAGATACTTTCATGGAATGTAACCAAATGAAGTATATTTCCTTCTTCCATCGGTGTTGCCGTGTTTGGATCCCGTTGGTGAAGAAGCTTTCATCCTGTTGCTCAAAAAACTCATCAACACCAGATACTGCGTCATGATCATTGAGATATTGGTTCCCAGCCAAGTGTTTTGTTCATGTTGGGGAAACAGCTGATAATCAGATGGGGGCCAAATCAGGAGGGCGGGGCGGTGATCAAACCAGTTCAATGCTACAGTTACGCACAGCAGCCACAGGAACGAAGAATTTGCGTGCTGGAGCATTGTCCTGATGAAACAAAACCCCTTGCGTCAGTTTTCCCGGGGCGTTTGGTTCTGATAGCCTTTCGTAACCGTCTGAACAAGTTGGCACCGTATTCTCCATTGGTGGTAGACACATGCATCTATTTGTATACTTAAACCTTTGCAACTGGATTAATAGCCTATGATTAACCTTTTTACTAATTTCTATTTAACTTACCGGTTTTCTCATATCATGTCTGTTACAGGTAACAACAATTTCGGTTGCAGGATCTTACTCTGCCCCATTTTCACCATTTTTCACAAACTCACCTGGGCTAAATACAGCTAGCCTCGCGTGTACTTATACAACACCATCTTCTGTAACTTGAACCTATTCTAAGAAAAACATCAAAAGCGTACAACACGGATGTACTCTTGAACTGCACAGAAGACCGCCATATGAACATTCGCACGTGAACCCACACAGATAAACAATATGAGAATAAGTACACGCGTGAAGGTATATAAAATTACAGCTTCCACTTTTTTAACATTTTTTACGTGTTAAGCGAATGTGCAACAAAATAGGATCATGTGTACTCCCTATGATGTGCGTAGGCGGTCTTCTATGCGCACATATTCCTTGTGCTTAGAAATTTCAAAATGTATGCGTGTCTTCAAAATATGGGAATATATGTGTTTGTGATTGCATATATTAGTAGATTTATTTATGTTTACATATCGGTACGTAAATTTGTTCATTTAGGCATTTATACGTGCAGAAACGTGTGTGGGTGTATACAGTTGAGTGAGTGCGCCTGTACATGTACACTTATAGTTATGCGTGTGTGTGTGTATATATAGTTATACATATACACTGTGTATGTGTATGTGTGCTTGTGTGCGTATGTAAGTGCATGTTATCTATATATCTGTCTGTCTGTCTGTCAATCTGTCTGTCTGCCTGTCTGACCTGACTGCCTGTCTGACCTGTCTGTCTGCTTTCTATTCATCTATCTTGCAAACTATCAATAAATCCATATGAACGTGTGTGTGTGTGTGTGTGTGTGTGTGTGTGTGTGTGTGTGTGTGTGTGTGTGTGTGTGTGTGTGTGTGTGTGTGTGTGTGTGTGTGTGTGTATAATCAACTTATGATGAGTGTCCTTCTCCCAGCCTTAAGTGAAGTAATGGACTTGATTACAACTCCTGCAGGTACTATTTTCTATATGGAAATTAAACTAGAGATATTAAAATGTATATCCAGTTTTTACCAAAAGCATTTACATCAACTTCTATATAGTGAGACATTGGGCAATAAAAGGCCTTCACAACTACTAAAAAGAATGAAAGGAATTCCTAGAAATTAATTCATTAAAACATCTTATATGGAACATTTGTTCTAGTCTCATATACTGCCAAGTGTACAGGCAATTCTAGCATTAGTAAGGGATCACAGCTTGGTAGATCAACTGGCAGAATTAGCTGAAACACTATTAATCCATAAAAACAAGATATACTTTATGTTGTAAATAACCAACAAAATAAACAACCACCACAGGCTAGATAACCAACAAAAGAACACAACTCGCATTACACACACAATACAAACACTTATATAACAAAAGACTGCAACCAAACACCATAAAAAACAAACAAACTGATGCAATACAATACTGGGAAGAGTCTGCATTCCCTCAACAACAAAAAGAAACATACAATGCTGCACGCAAGAACATAGACGTATAGCAGGTGATGCAGTAGAAATCTGTCTGAAATGATAAAATAGTGAATAATAATGATAATCAGCTTAGCATGTCCTGTTGACAACAGGACTGAAGAGAAACAAAAAGTTGTAACGGTTGAGATTAATTTGTAAACAATAATATGGAATGTCAGAGTTGTCACCAGTTTGTAACGGTTAGTTCTTCATTGAAGACGAGGGTCATCAATTGTAATGGTTTGTTGTTATTTGATTGCCAAGATGAAAGAACAGTGATTGAAGTTGTAAAGAAAATATTTATTTACCGTTACATTGTATATATCCAAAACCACAACAGGTTAGTATGTATAAGTAGTAAATAGAAAAGCATGCGAAGTAAAAAAGTTAATTTTGGCCAGTATTTGTGTACACGTTCTCGTAGTAGGAATCCACAGATAAAGATAGAATGATGTTGTAAGAGAAAAGAAATTGAGCTAGTGGAAGTTATAGAGTCGAGGTAAGATGTATCTCATAGTTGGCTGATTATAACTTTCCTTCTCCATCTGACCATTTGTCTTTAGTAGCTGCCTGCTAGTAACCATGATTCTAGCTGTCCGTTCACTAACTGATGGTCACTCTCACTAACTTGGGTTCTCACTAACTAATTTTTGTTTAGGGGTTCTTGTTTTTATAACTATCCAGAAGGATAGACATATCATTGAGAAAATAGCTTTCATTGGAAGTCTGTGATATCTCTATTCTAGCTATTGGTGAAATAGAAGAGGTTAGAAGGGTCAAATGGCAAAGACTTTATTTTGCTTAGCTAAGGCATCTGGCAAGTGTAACCACTGTCACAGAAAAACTATTGTTTTACCATGAGAAAAGAGCTGTTGAACTGTTAATTTAAATTTGGCTATCTAAGATCGAATCCATGCCATGCCTGCAAGATCTACTACATCCCTCTCCTCCCCGGTGAGGTTTCGATTAAAGGAAATGAATGATCGAAGCTGAGAGAAATCTTTGTGAAATGCCTTGAAATGTACAAGAGCAAAAGTGTGGCATGCTGGCATGTTGTAAGGGACAAACAACTTTCTCTATGTCTGCGTGACCGACCTAGGGTCTTACAGAGACGAGTTATGTCAACAAGGGTGCAGGGGGCATGAAAAACAAGCAAGAAAGGCATGTGTGGGGCAT
Organism: Octopus sinensis; assembly: GCF_006345805.1. Lineage (NCBI taxonomy): Eukaryota > Metazoa > Mollusca > Cephalopoda > Octopoda > Octopodidae > Octopus > Octopus sinensis. The sequence continues at coordinate 15,592,867 of NC_043015.1, read as the reverse complement.
AAATGTGTGCAACAATGTGTGCAGATGTGTGTGCAAGGTTAAGCACTGAGGAAAGATGCATGCATGTGTATATGCAACAATACATTTTCAAAGTGAACGAGAAAAAATATACACGCAAAATGCAATGTGTGACAATGCAACTGAAAGAAAGTGGAAATGCAAAATATGAAAATAATTGAAAGGCATGCAAACAAAAATTCAGTTCATGAATAAATGTTCAGTTCATGAATAAATGTTCAGTTCATTTGAGTCTGATAGAATGCAAGTAGAATCAATTTTAATTTGATATGACAAACAGGAAATTGAATTAATGCAATGTAAATGTTTCAGGTATGGTGCTTGCGAAGTTCAGTGGAAAGAAAAATATCAATAAATATGTCTTGTAGGTGCTCGTGTAGAAATTAAGTCATTGGTGCCTGTAAATCACTCACCTGGAATCTTTTTGAAATAGAAAACTTGTACGTATTTCACCAGCCAGCGGACTCTTCACCCACTTCTTGTTCAAGTTTGCTGTGAAGTTGTTGAGGTACTTGTGGGAGGTGTTGACGAGACTGTGTTGGTTTGTTGCGGAGTCGACAATGATAAGGAATCGGGTTCGACAATAGCTTTCTTAAGTCGATCGGTATTAATAGTATTTCGCTTGCCATTCATGTCAATGACGAAGTATTTCTCCCTTCTCTGTAGTACTGTGTAGGGTCCAGAATATGGTGGATGGATTTCTGATGGTATTCCATCGTTCAGGATAAAAACGTGCGTTTATTGGTTAATGTCTGAGGGGATATATGTGTCGGTTTTCTGCGAACAGGGTGAGTTAGGTGAGAGATGGACCATATGTGCACGGAAACGATGTAAATAAGTTGTGGGATCAGGAATATCCCTTGGAATAACTGGAGCAATCATTTGCCCAGGCAAGGCCAGCGTGGTGCTGTAAACTAACTCAGTCGGTGAGTGACTGATGTCGTCCTTAATAGATACATGGATACTGAGCAGAATAAGCAGAAGGAATTCCATCCTATTGATTAGGTCTGGACATGCACGTGTGGCTGATTTCAGCTGCCTGTGGTATCTCTCTATTATGCTGTTTGCTGCTGGATGATATGCTATTTATTGTATGGCAGTGTTTGGAACTGATCAGGTGCGTGAGTTTGCTGAAAAGGTGTGAATCGAATTGCCATCCTCTGTCTGTCGTGATGGTTGCGGGGACACCAAAACACAATACCCAGTGTGATATCAGTGCTTTAGTGACGGTTTCAGCTGAAGTATCGGGCAGAAGGAAAGCTTTGGGCTATCGAGAAAAGTGGTCGATGCAGGTCAACAGATGTGTTTAGTTGTGGGACGGCGGTAGAGGTCCAACTATATCTATGTGTAGAGTATACTAGCCATCTCAATATGGCTAACCACTAAGGGTGGGTATTACTGTAGCTTTTAGCCCCAGGAGATAATCGTCTCCAGCTGGCTTTAGGCACACTTTCTGTGCTCTTATGGTATTTGCAAAGGGAGGTCATCCCTCTCTCATAAACCTAAGCAATACGCCAGAGATTTATTATTGCTATATCTATGTGGATGTGTTGAAAACATGTGTCCGGTGTTGTGAAAGTATTGAGGGGTGATTTTACATGTCGCTGTATTTTCACCTTTTGACAGGCAACGCAAATCTTAACCCAAGTGCAGATGTCCTTGTTTATGTTTGTCCACACAAAACGAGTTGTTATTATCTTCTGTGTGGAAAGAATGCTAGGCAGTGAAAATACGTCATCGGTGTTGTTTGGGGACGTAAGTGTGTTTGTAACCAGTGGAGGTATCACACCATATCTGACAGTGAGAAGATAATGGGAACAATTGGAACTTGAGCTCTTCGTTATTTTCCTGATCTGCTGCGATCAAATGAAGATCAATAGTCTCTGGAGCGTGCAGAGTGTTAAGATAGATGTGTGAAAGTGTGTGCACTGTTGTGTTGTCTGAGCCTTTGATATGCCAAATATCCGTGGAATATTGGGTGATAAAGTCGAGGTGACGGACTTCTCTGGAAGAATGGCAGTCAGGTATTTTCCTGAGGCATATACTAGCGGTTTATGGCCCGCGTAGATGCTGAAAATGGACCCTTCTAACATATGGCAGAAGTGTTTGATGAACAGATATGGAGCCAGGAGCTCACGTCCAAAAGTACTGTATTTCATCTCCGCAGATTGAAGTCGCTTGGAGAAATAGGACAATGGTTGCCAAACACCATTAACCAACTGCTAAAGGACACCACCGACTCCAGACATAGACGTGTCAACCAGCAAACTGAGTGGAGCACCAGGTTTGGCGTAGACCATCATCATGGCCCTAGCTAGCATATCCTTTAGTTTATTGAAGGAGGCCATCTCTTCGTTGTCTAACGTTATAGCCTGTGTCTTCTTCGTTTTGTTGCACAGGACATCTGTAAGTGGCTGAGCTGCTTCAGCACAGTGTGGTAGGGAACACCAGTAGAAGTTAATTAATCCCTAAAATTCATGCAGTTTCCGAAGAGACGTAGGAATAGGGAAGTCAACTACCGCCTCCATCTTTTTGGGTAGTGGCTGGATTCTGTCCTTGTCAACAATATGGCCGAGGAATAACAGAAACGAGACACCAAAAGCACACTTACTGGTGTTGATTGCGATGCCATACTCAGCTAACCGCTGGAATAGTTGATCTGAATGCTCTTCGTGTTCGGCTTTGGATTTACTTGCTACCAGTATATCATCGATGTGTGCGTACACGAATGGTAAGGCCCTTGTAACGGTTTCCATAAAGCACTGGAATGTCTGCGCTGTGTTACAGAGACTGAAGGACATCTGCAAAACTCAGTCTGAAGCGCATGGCAATTGCCATTTTTGACTTAGGATTCATGGGATCTTTGAATGCTTTAAGTTCTCCAAAAACGAAAAAAAAAAAACAATCGATGAGTGGAAAAAATCGATAAACCGATTCCTTATGGGATTTCCCAATCAAATTGTCTGCAAAATTTCAGCCAAAAGTTTACGAATTTCAACGGATTTCACTCAAATTTGACGTCGATGTTACTTAGTTTACTTTGAAATAAAGAGCTTGATTAGCTTAATAATCGTAACTTAATCCTGAGCAAAGCCGGGCTATACTGCTAATCCATACTGTTTGTATGAGTTTGTAAATGAATCAGCATGTAGGAAAACTTTCGGGGAGGTAATTGGTGATTGTTATTGTTCGAGAAAGGGGAGGTAATTGCACTTCAGGAGAGTAAATTTATATAAACTAGTGAGCTAAAGTCGTGAGATAAAATATGTACAGTGTTGGTTATGCGTTCATTAAAATATTTACAAAAATCAAAATTGGTTATACGTTCATATTCAGGTGCAGTTTGTGTTTTTCAATAAATATATTTTCTTTATTTAGTCGTTCTTGTATAGAAATTGTTTTCTTGCACTGGTAGATGGGGGAAACCGTGAAGTTTGGTTGGTGAGTTCCTGCACATCTCACTCTGTATTCACTCAATGGTATCTGTCAATACCTTGGGAAACGGACCTGTTCCCTATGCCGTGTACATCTCCCTCTAAATGATATCTTCTTATATAAGCCAAACAAGGATGTCACTTAGACGGAGAACTACACTGCATAAGGATGCTATTTCCCCCTAAACGAATGACTTTAACCTCATGTCCAAGGGTAGCAGCTACCAGATTTTTGTGGTCAATAATAAGATGCAAATTATCAAAATGAAATTAGAATTTTGGATGAATCTGCATGCGAAACCACGACCTTCGTATATTCTCTATTTTATTTAGAAACACACATCTGTAGTGATGCTACTGTGTAGGGTTCGGCGCGCATGCGCAGAATGGGACTACTCCCGGGTGGCCACCGGAAGTCTTCCCCATGCGCATGTGCGGGAAAACATCTCTCGAGCCCGCGAACCTCAAATCTCTCTCTTCGGCTCAAGACAGCACTGCGATCGGTCACGGTTTTCCTGGCTCTGACAGCCACACACCAGCTTCAACCAACTTCAACCAACCTCAACGACCAACACCAGCAGTATCTCAGAGGCTGTCTATTCCCCCATCAGACAACGTACAACCATGAATCAATAAACCAAGTTGTCTGTTCACCTTTAACCTGAGTTTCGTCTGTTTGTTTTCTACAAGAATTTTTGTATGTGACTAGAAAGGATCTCGACACCCTGCCAGTGCTTCGATGATAGATCCTTTCACGTTACAATTGGTGACCCCTAGTTGAGAAAAAGAACAGGATAGAAAAAGACACAGCGAACAGGTTTTTTTGGGGCCGAAGAGCGCGGAAATTCACATTTATTTTCCTATTTTCTCCTTTTCAGCACGGCGAGGTGGGTCAAATAACCTTATTCATCGCACACAGTACAAAAAAAAAAGAAAGAAAAAAGAAAACACACACACATTCATTTTTTTCCTTTCTGTATTTTGTTTTCCTTGTACACACTTATTCCTTTTTTTTTGCTACCCACGAGGTGCACACACAAACACAGTTTTGAATTGCCTTCTCGGTTCCACGTGTTCTCTCTCCATTTCTCGACCATACCTTCTGCCCCCTTCTCACAGACTCCTTCCGACAAAGGCATGGCTTCAGGTTTGCCTTCATTTACGGGGGATATGGGTCTGTGGTTTGCCCAAGTGGAGTGGTATTTTGATGCACATGCCATTTCTCCACAGCAGCAGTTGCACCTGCTATATTCCGGCTTACATCCCCGACTCGCCGCATCGATCAGGGATCTAATAATAAGTCCCCACCCGGATGCCACATACGCGTCTGTGAAAGCAGAAATCCTCCGCCGCAACACACGTTCGGGGGAGAGCAATATTCAGGAGCTGATGGCCGATGGAATACTGGAATTTCCGAATCCATCTCCATCGCGAGGCCTCTGTGCATGTATAGGGGGCCCTGCGCAAATTTCACTAACCGAGCGGATCGATGCGCTCACGCGGCGAATCGACGATCTATCCCGTGCGATCGAGCGCCGACAACGCAGTCGTAGTCGCTCTGTCAAAAGGGCAGATCGGTGTACCCAGCCGTGCACTTTCAAGCCCTCGGAAAACTAAGTCCGGAGGAGGTGAGCACGTCACCTTCTTCCATCGCCATTCCCAAAAATCGTGCAGTTTTTGTAAAAGATCTGGTGTCGGAGAAATTCTTCATGGTAGACACCGGCTCCTGTTGCAGCATCTGGCCCCTTCGTCTGGCTGCAGACAAGCCCAAGCGCTCTTCGATTGTCTTGCATGCTATTGACTCGTCTCCCATAACTACTTACGGTCAGATTTCGCTGCGCCTCAACCTCAACCTTCGTCGAGACTTTCGATGGGTTTTCGTCATCGCTGACATCCCGCATCCTATTCTCGGCGCTGATTTCCTGGATAGGTTTAACCTATTGGTGGATGTCAGGCGTCGGAGGCTTCTTGATAGCACGACGTCGCTCTCTACACCGACTGGGAGTTCCACCACTGCGGTCCTTAGCCCGACATTCTTTGTTGCCACCTCTGGAGACCCTTTTCACTCTCTTTTGGTTTCATTTCCGGAGCTAGTGGACATTGCCTTTAAACCGGAAAATCCTACCCACTCGACCCTCCATTTCATCACCACCAATGGGCCACCTGTATTCTCACGCCCCCGGCGCCTAGCGCCAGACCGACTTAAAACGGCCAGAGCCGAGTTTGAGCACATGCTTCAACTTGGCCTTATACGTCCCTCCACCAGCCCATGGGCATCTCCCCTTCATTTGGCGCGAAAGGGCGAGTCTGATTTTCGCCCGGTTGGAGACTATCGACGCCTCAATGCCGTCACAATAGCCGATCGCTATCCGATTAGAAATCTCCGGGACTTTACAGCAAATCTCCATGGTTGTACCATTTTTTCGAAGGTCGATCTGATACGCGCTTACCACCAAATACCGGTCAACCCAGCCGACGTTCCAAAAACTGCAATCACTACCCCGTTTGGGTGTTTTGAGTTTTTGTACATGAGTTTCGGTTTGCGGAATGCTACTAGCACCTTCCAGCGTTTCATTGATGAGGTTGTCCGCGGTCTTGATTTTGTGTTTGCCTATGTCGATGACATACTCATTGCGAGCGACACACGAGAAAATCATCTCCGGCACCTTTCTCAACTCTTCCAGCGTCTTCGCGCGTATAGCATACGCATAAACCCCGACAAGTGTGTTTTCGGACGCTCTTCCCTAGATTTTCTAGGGCATCATATTGATTCGACGGGAATCAGCCCCCTCTCGTCAAAAGTCGATGCCATTCAACGCATCGCAACCCCCACTTCCTTGCGCCAGCTCAGGCATTATCTAGGGATGGTCAATTTCTACCGACGCTTCATTCCCGGTTGTGCAGATAAGCTGCTACCTCTCACCAGGCTGTTAAAGGACTCTCCTAGAAAGGACAGTCAAGTCACCCTCTCTGTTGAGGCAGTGACAGCCTTTGAGTCCATTAAGAAGGAGCTGGCTTCTGTTTCTTTGCTTGCACATCCAGTTCCTGGTGCTTCTCTCTCTTTGACTGTGGACGCATCGGACACTGCGATTGGCGCTGTGTTACAACACACAGTGGATGACCATGTTCGACCTCTAGCCTTCTTTTCCCGTCAACTGCAACCAGCTGAACGACGATACAGCACCTTTGATCGTGAGCTCCTAGCGATCTATCTATCGGTTCGTCATTTCCAGCATCAACTTGAAGGGCGAGATTTTGTGATCTATACGGATCACAAGCCCCTTACGTTTGCCCTGTTTTCAAAAACGGACAAACTCTCACCCCGTGCTTTTCGGCACCTGGATTTTATCTCTCAATTTACTAGCAACATTCGACACATACCTGGAAAAGAGAACGTTCCTGCTGACGCTCTCTCTCGCCTTCCAGTTTGCGCCCTTTCGTCTCCTGCTGCTATCGACTTAGCTGCCATATCGCAGGAGCAGCCACCTTTGGCGTCGTTAGATTTAACTTCTCCCAAGTTCTCCTGTTGCCAGTTTTCCTACCTTCCGCTTCCGTCAGCCGAAGGCACCATTCTTTGTGACACTTCAACTGGATCTCCCAGGCCACTGGTGCCTGAGACCCATCAACGCTCAGTGTTTGAAGCACTGCACTCCTTATCACATCCTGGCATCGCTGCCACCCTCAAACTAATCACTGCTCGGTTTTTCTGGCCGAATATGCGTCGCACAATTACTTCTTGGACACGCACCTGCTCCAAGTGTCAACGATCCAAGATTCAACGGCACGTTCGTGCCCCGCTTGGACAATTTCCCCCCACGGAGGCCCGTTTTCGCCATGTCCACATCGATCTGGTTGGACCATGGCCTGTGAGTCGCGGGTTCTCTTATCTATTAACTTGTGTCGATCGTTTCTCCCGCTGGCCAGAAGCCATTCCGATAGCAGACATTTCTGCTGAGACTGTTGCGCGAGCTTTCGTTTCAAACTGGATTTCTCGCTTCGGAGTCCCGTCCCGATTGACAACTGATCGTGGACGACAGTTTGAGGCCTCGCTATTTCGCGAATTGTCGCGAATTTTGGGTATGCACCATATCCACACCACAAGCTACCATCCAGCGTCTAATGGATTGGTTGAGCGGTTCCATAGACAGCTCAAGGCCGCTCTTCGTGCCTCTTCGGACCCACAGTCCTGGATCGAATTTCTGCCCATTGTGCTTCTCGGCTGTCGGACTGCTGTCAAGGCAGACCTGGAGTTTTCTGCTGCAGAGCTGCTGTATGGTACCACACTGGCATTGCCCGGTACGATGTTGGTGCCAGACACTTCCCCGCCCCATGATCCGGCGACCTATGTCACCAGACTGCGGGAATATTTTTCAAACCTTCCGCCCATGCTTCCCAGAAAGCAATCTCCACCGTCCCATCTTCCACCGGATATGAACACCTGGTCGCATGTTTTTGTTCGGGACGATTCTGTGAAGGGCCCACTTGTTTCTCCCTATAAAGGACCTTTTCGTGTGCTTTCTCGCACACCAAAGGTTTTCACGATTGAGATAAATGGTCGTTCGGAGACCGTTTCCGTGGACCGTTTAAAAAAGGCACATTTTGAGACGTCTTCATCTTTTGATGACAACCTTGACACACCCACCTATGCACCTTTAACAACACTTTCACCTGCACAAACGCCTTCACCTGCACAATCACCTTCACCGGCTCCTACAACACCACCCTCGCCGTCAACGGGTGCCCCGAGCACACCGTATGTTACAAAATCGGGCAGAACAGTGCATTGGCCCAAGAAACTTTCAAAAACAATTTACATTTAACTTTCTTTAAAATGTTTCTTATTGTATAATAGTATGTACCAAGTCTTCTGGGGGATCGGCAAGCCTTCTGTTTTCTGCAGCACCACCACAATATTCTGGTTGCCGTACTTCGCACTCGGAGGGGAGCCCTGTAGTGATGCTACTGTGTAGGGTTCGGCGCGCATGCGCAGAATGGGACTACTTCCGGGTGGCCACCGGAAGTCTTCCCCATGCGCATGTGCGGGAAAACATCTCTCGAGCCCGCGAACCTCAAATCTCTCTCTTCGGCTCAAGACAGCACTGCGATCGGTCACGGTTTTCCTGGCTCTGACAGCCACACACCAGCTTCAACCAACTTCAACCAACCTCAACGACCAACACCAGCAGTATCTCAGAGGCTGTATATTCCCCCATCAGACAACGTACAACCATGAATCAATAAACCAAGTTGTCTGTTCACCTTTAACCTGAGTTTCGTCTGTTTGTTTTCTACAAGAATTTTTGTATGTGACTAGAAAGGATCTCGACACCCTGCCAGTGCTTCGATGATAGATCCTTTCACGTTACACATCTAACAAACGATTTGATTATATTAATTCAAACGATCTTTCAACACATTTTAATGAAGTACATTAACTTTTGGAAAACCATTATAATTCAGTAAATGATTTCCAAATGATCAAGGCTTCATATTAGAAAATGAAGCTTTATTTGAAACTTCATTAACAAGTAAAAAAAACTCAGCTAATTTAAATGCAACAAATACCAACATCACTTTAGATTCCACTTTACAAGCAGCATTTTTAGAAGAGTGCTACTGTCTGAATTTTGCTATACTATAGAGGTGTTCGACCATGAAACAGAGAGCATAATAGTTAAGAGTCTTCAGTAATAAAACATGCTAGATAATATTATGAAAGTAGCTCATAATCATTGAAGACGAAATGTGTAGAAAGAATTAAAATTACCTCACAAGTATGAATCAGAAAAAGTGAAAGAAAGCGAGAGATCGACTCACTGAGCAAAGTGACATACAGCGCTGGATTAACCTTTAAGCAAAATAAACATGTGTTTCGGACAACAAGGGAAATGGAGCACCACAGAAATAATAAATGGTTTACGACACAAAAGCATCATTTTAAACTAGCTAAAATAATATTCGAAGCGGTTTATATGATAGGAAATATAACTTCAAAGTGTTCATGGGTGTCATAGTGAGGATCTTTGCAATCAAAAGGAATAGGAGAAAATTTTTCAAATATAAATAAAGTGGAAGTATACAATAAGCAACATTATTTTCTATCATACTGTTAGTTTTGTTTCATTTCGAAAATTAAAAGATTATTTTATGAGCTATTATTGTTAATATTTTGAATAACATATATACGGGGATACCGAAATCTTATAAGTGTTTGGGGCATATATTAGGCCTCGAAACCGGTTTTATATTATGATCAGTAAAACCGAAACCGATTTGCCAAATCCGATTTTAAGGCTTGCTGTTTCGGATCTTTTCAATAAAAGATGTTTTATGTAACACATTCTTCCAGTATACGAAGTTTAAAAGTGTTTAGTTACAAATAACTATTTTTTAAATGTGCCGGTCAAAGTGAAAACGCTGTTTCTTTTTTTTTTTTTTTCGCAAAACATTTCTCCATTTTTTTCTTTTCAAGAAATATCGTTGAAACTGAACTGAACTGTTGTCGGTCGCCTTTAGTTGGGAGTGCTGTCGGTTTCATTGAAACATATCGCAACATATCAATTCTCACCTTCTTTCCCCTTGAACCTTAGATCAGCACCTTGTCATCTCCTTCGCTAATCCCTGGCTGACTCTTTGAATTTGCAGGTAACTGAGTTTATTCATAGCAAGTCAAGGGGATGCTGTTAGTCTTCAGTCGGGTGATTTTTCCCGTTGAGCATATGTAATAACCAGTTCTAGATTCATTTCAAGGAAGTAATACTAAATTTTTTGATAAAAAAAGTGAAGAGATCGCTATAACAGACGATAGTGATCGCTATAACAGACAATAGTGATCGCTATAGCAGACGATAGTGATCGCCATAACAGACATAAGACAACAACACATACTTTGTCAAATAGATTTGGATCACGAAAATGCTTGTTTTCGCCAGCTAAAACCTGAATTTAATAAAGTTTTAAATAAGGTGAGAAAAATTTTTTAAATTTTCCGTAAATCTCCTACAAAAAATGAAATTTTGCAAGATTTTGTACGAGTGAACTTTGATAACAGAGAATATAAACTTATACTGGATTGCAGAACTAGGTAGAATAGCACATTCCATATAATTGAGAGATTTTTGAAATCGAAAAGCTGCATTCCAAATGATCTACGAGCAGAACTCTCCACAGATGCCGTCGCTGACGAAGAATGGAAATCTCTCAATTTACTATATGAAATTCTGCATTCAGTAGAAATTATTTTGAAGGCTATTTGCGCTGATGATACGGGTTTACTGAAAGCGGAATATTCTATAGAATTTTTATTGAATAAACTTAATGTCGTCGGCAACCCTTTGGCTCTAAATCTTCGATATAATAAGAGAAGAAATGTCGAAACCTTGACTCTCTTGTGGTATTTACATAACCCAAGGAATTTTAAAGTTGAGTCAATTTCTGGACCTTTTCTATTTTTTAACGAAACAACATTTAAGGAAGTATGCTGAACAAACATATAGGAGATTATTTCCTGAACATGATGCTGAGAACACAACAGAATTATACAAAGAAAATGAAATAGGAGGGAACCTAAAAACAAGTGTTACTGTTGTCCCATCTACTTATGAAGGTAATGAACTCATTCGTGAATACACAAGCGCAATGAAGAAAATGAATGAAGAGCCCAAGATGGTAACAGATGGATTTGAAATCTCTAAAGAATTCGGGTACTATTTAAGAAGAGTAATCCCGGTGCGCGCACTCGCGTACTCGCGCTAGCTAGTCGTAACTAGTCGATCCTACAACGACTACCTAGCAAAGTAAATAAAACACAAAATAAATAATCTTTTTACACAAAGTAAATAATTTTTTTAAAACAAAGTAAATAAAATACAAAAACACAAATTAAGGATCGACTAGTCACGACTAGCTGGCGCGCACCGGGACCACTCTTCTTAAGTAGTATCCGCGAAAACCGGTTTTTAACCGGTTTTGAGAATTACCTATACTTGAACTCGGTTTTGGGAATTATCGGTTTTTTGTGAGCCCTAGACTCTATGCGTTTTAGTCTGGCCCTAGGCACATAGTTTCGTCTGGCTGAATTAGTGGCTTTAGTCTGATGTTGAATGTGCCAACTTTCTATAACATTAAGCTAAATTTTCCAAAACCTTCGGCCGAACTATTTGACGGGAAAACTTACACACTTCCTTTTAAGTCCGCCGCATCAATCATTAATAAGTGAGACACCGCTGATCGGTCAAGCCATATTGGCGTAGGTGTTAATGCCTATTATGATATTTTCCCTTTTATGGTAACACAGTAGGCTATGCTCCTGGGGTAGTGAAATCTGAGAGCGATTACTCGAAACTCAATAGGAATATTTATATAGTACTTCCAAAAAAAAATTTTTAATTAAAAATTTTGGTCTAAAACAAAACTTTCCACATGACCTTAATGAATTGTGGGAGACAAGATATGTCCTAACCTGCTATAAAGAATGCGACTACTTCTTTTTAAGCACAGTCAAAAGACTCTCCGGCGCTAGATAGCATAAAATAAATTAGCAGTTTCAATCGCTTCTTTGCGAAAATCCAGAGGTTTATATCTGTACAGAAATAAAGGATGAAAGAAAAGGTAACCTCCAACACTTCGGACTTATTTTTCTTTCCTTATTCGTATATTTCATTGTTCACTTCTAGGAAATTATATTCCTATGTGTATGTATGTATGTATGTATGTATGTATGTATGTATGTATGTATGTATGTATGTATGTATGTATGTGTGTGTGCATGCATGCATGTATGTATGTATGTATGTATGTATGTATGTATGTATGTATGTATGTATGTATGAATGAATATAATAATAATATAATAATAATAATAATAATAATAATAATAATAATAATATAGCCCTGATGCAGTACCAGGCATGGATCTCATGGCTTCTGATCTTAATGATTGGAAGTGTTATCATGTACATGTTTTGTCTTGGTATAAAAGATGAGCTACAGCAAATATTCAGCTCAATACCAAGATTTTGCTTGTCAGTTGTTGACCTTAACCAGTTGAGCATGTCCCTTAGTGGCTGACGATATGTGCATCTCTGATCACGAGCAGAAGTAGAGGGGGAGCATCATAGCCATTGCTGTTTATCTTGATATGAGATCACCATGTCGCGCACATATGGTTGTGATGCATGTGCCTGGTGTACCCTTATCAGACGGGCAGTCATGATGGGTATATTGGGCTTCGTATATTTTACCCCAGTGTCACTTTGATGGCATGAACTGCTCTCTCACTCAATAATAATAATAATAATAATAATAATAATAATAATAATAATAATAATCGATTCTTTTTATTGGCCACAAGGGCTGAAAATCATGAGATTGGAAAACATAAAGGGACAAAACAGGACGAAAGGTTACAAAAGGTTTCGTCCGTTTTTCGAAAAAAAAAAGTTCGTGTAAACAAGCTTTATAACAACGAAAAAAATTCAACAATTTACAAAACTCCCAATAGAGGAGACGCTTCGAAAAAAGAAAAGGTCTCACGTGGAAAAACCCATAAAAGCCATGGAGCCTGGTCAAAAGTGGAGTGGGGTGGGGTAGAGAGCCCCTTTCTCCTTTTATAATACCTTTTTCAATTCAAGCGAAATCGGTCTATTTATATTGGCCATTCTTGCACAATTCATCCACCTTTCAGAAAACTTGCTATCAGACAACACTCTCCTCTCTAACCTCATCTTCCTTTTCAAGTGAAACTTGAAAAAGTTGATGAGGCCTTGACCAAAGAGGAAAGTGTCTGACTTTAGCCCTTTCAAACGGATCCACCATATCACCCCTTTCGCTACAGTCACTAGGCACAGGAAAATGGTCTTGCCCTCCTTGTTAAAGGAGGTCGGCGGGGCAATCTTCACTATGGATTCAGCTGATAGCCGGATCTGTCCAATACGTGACAGTAGCTATTCGACATAAACCCATAGTTCAGCAATACTCGGGCACTGGACGGGTACGTGCAGAACGGTTTCGTCGTCCTGGCAGGCCCGGCTGACGGCACTTCCGTGCCGGTAGAGTTTATCTCGAACAGGCAGAGCTCCTCAGTAGCACTGCCAGGCGAGGGACCTTTGGAAATTATCCATTGGCCCCGGCCCGAAAGTTCTTCCAAACAGACTGCTCAGTTCGTTATCATCAACGCCTAGAGTTTCCCCGAGAACGTCGTCGCATTTTTTCTTTCACTAACCCTCTATAGAACGCTAGAGTGGAACCACTACCAATCGCATTGCCCGCCTGGTGGAGGGCGGAGAGAGCTTGACAGCACTCGAGGTGCCAAGCGCCCTTTCTCGCTCTGCGTTTGATCCAAGACTGCAACTCTGTCAAAGAGACGAGCTGCAGAAAGTCGCGTCTGACAAAAGATGACCACACCTGTTCACCGTCTAGGAAACACTTGAGATGACATAGCCTGAGCGCATGTCTGCACATCAGTAACCACGGCATGCCAAGGCCTCCGTTCAGCGGCCGTTGACAGCAGATGGATCGCCTGACCAGTGGTACCTGACCCTTCCACAAGAAGTCGAAGTGCAAGCGCACCAGCTTGGCCAACCAGCGGTCGGGACAAGGGACGACGGTCAATCGGTAATAGATGACGGCTGCGACGTGCGCATTCGCCACCTCCGCTCGACCTTTCAGGGACAGCTTCCTTTCGGTCCATTTCTGGGTGAGATTGGCCACCATGTTCGTCACCTCTTCCCAGTTTTTATCCACCTGGAGGTCCGGACCGACCAGACCCTGAGCAGTTTAACGGGTCCGTCCGTCCAGCGCCCTACGACGCTGTTGGACGGCATGGGCTTGCCTCTCCAGGTGCCCAGTTGCAAGCCCACAGACTTTTCCGCGTTAATATTTGCCTCTGTCACCGCTTCGTACTCGTTTAGCGTCTCGCCAATCAGGTCAATGTGCCTGTGGCTCGACACCATCACGGTGACGTCGTCGGCATAGGCAGACACGCTGTTTCCATCTCCTAGATCGTGCGGGATACCCCTCAAAGCCTCCAACTTGCGCAGTAATGGTTCGAGAGTCAATACGTACAAGAGGGAGGAGAGAGGGCATCCTTGGCGGACCGAATGCGAGATGTCAAACGGTTCCGAAAGGTGACCGTTCACCTGTATCACCGAGCAGATGTTGCGGCCGACACAGAGATAGAAAAATCTCGTATCCGCCGAAAAGGGCCGCGAGTTCCTACGGGTCGAAGAGCCTGGTTTCACTAATGGCTGCTACATCCACTCTATGAGACCTCAGATCGTTTAACAGGTGACTCTGTTTCCAAGGTGACCCGAGGCCTCTTACATTTATGCTACCGATTCTGAGTTTTACCCTTTTTCAAAAGGTTAAGGAGAAAAAGGCTCTACTTACTGTTGTTGTTTGGTGGAGTGGATCCCTTGTGCTTTTGCACGGGTGTTTCCACCAGGTTTTTGTAGAGATTTTTTGAGAAATTTCTCCCTAGTGACCCAACATCGTTTGGGAATTTCTCCTTGATTTTATTATAATCGTCTTGTGTGACGTAAGTATGTGTGCTGGTGGTGTGTTGTGTGTGGGTATAATAAAATCTGACATTTTTGTGTCTGTGATGTTTTTTAGGTATGTTACTAACTGTTCATTGTTCGTAATAATAATAATAATATTAAAAAAAAAAGGATTGACGTAACTCTTCGCAAAGGTGAACAGTCAAGACGAAGAGCGCGATTCGATTGTAAGATATTTTATTAGTTGAACGATATTTCAACAGTACGTCTGTCTTTGTCAAGTTCAAAATAAAAAGTGATAAAAATTCAATATTACAGAAATTTAAACGTAAAATATGAACGAGAGCAAGTAGCACGTTGATGGAATGACATGATCACTTTTTAAGTTACAATTTTATAACAGGCGAAAAGAAAAAGACAGAAAAAAAAGGAAAGAAAAAGAGAGAAAGAAGAATATTTAATCAAACAGCTTTGTATAAATTTGATGATATTCTCCTGTCATCTGATTCATTCCTCCAGGGCGTGATGTTAATAACTCGCAAACATATTTCTCCTCATAAATTCTGAGAAGTGAAAGCGAAGTAGATTCAGAATATTTTCTGAAAATATGCACTTTCAAGTCTTCTTCAAAATTGCAGCCACTTGAAATGAAATGTTCAGCAAGTTCTGTCAAATTACTGTTATTGTGCCTGACGTTGAATCTGTGCTCATTAAACCTTTTGTTTAACTGTTCCGTTGTGCAACCAACATAAATTAAGTTGTGTTTTGTGCATTCTACAGCGTACACCAAATAGGAATCTTTACATGTTTCACCTTCTGTATAAATCATAACATTTCTCTTATGATTTCTGATGGAATTCACTTCACTCATGTTGTTGCACAATGAACAGGATTTACCTCTCTTGCGGTTGTTTTTTAAGGTACAGCGTGTAGATAATCCAATGTTCGTTTTCTTGGAGTCAAATATAGAGGTCAATAATTCTCTTATATTCTTATTCCGTCTAAAGGCTACAATAGGTGGTTGAGGAAATATCTGTTTAAAGCTAGGATATTTTTTCGCCACATGCTGGTAACTTTCATGCAACACTTTTCCTTTAATCGTGATTCCCTGTAACCGCGTTTGACATAATGACATACAAAAGCATTTGCATGTTTCCAGTAATCCCCTATGTCAGTACAAATCCGTTTTATCCTCAAAAATTGGGATTTCGGATTTGACCGAATAAGATGATGTGGATGATCGAAGCGGCGGTGGAGATGAATGTGGGATGATGTGGGCTTGCAAAATAATTCTGTTACTATTCTGCCTCCAGAAAACTTGACTTTTGTATCAAAAAATTCAACGCTAGTTTTTGAAAAACTAGACGTAAATTTTATGTTGGACTTAAAGCCATAGTTTCTAGCATAACAGTTACAGAAATGCAAGAAGTCCATTAAACTATCCTGTGATCCTGTCCAGACAAAAAATACATCGTCAATGAACCGTAACCAGAGTATTGGTTCATGACCATGAAGGGATTTGAATGTCTTCAGTAACTGTGTCTCGAATTTCGTCATAAAGACATTAGCGAAATTGACTGCCATGGGTGGTAAAATCTTTGTCTAAACTTCATTGTGTTACTTTCTAACACAAACCTCAATAATCTACAGAGAAAATTTGATGGAATACATTTGTTTGACCGCTTTTCGAAGGCATCCATGCATGCTTCTACCCCCTCATTGTGGTCAATATTGGGATATAAGGAAGAAACATCCATGGTTACCAAAAAAACAGTTCTCAATACGGCCTCGGTGCTTGAAAAAGTTGTTGATTTTAGATACAAAATCAAAGGTATCCCGAATATAGGAACTTGATCGTTTTGCGACAAGAAGTAGAAAACCATCCAGCCATTCCGAAATTTTGGCCGTACAACATTCATATCCGCTGCAAATTGGGCGCATTGGAGGAAATCTTTCGAACTTTTTGTGTATTTTAGGGAGACCATAAAATACAGGTGTTCTTCTTTCTGACCTTAAAATCTCATTAATGAAATTGTTTTCCTCCATTTCCAGAATTATTCTTTCAAGTTCCTCTCTGTAATTGGGGTTTAGATCGACAAGTAATTCTTCATATGAAGTTTTGTCATTTAAAACTTCTTCACAAGCCGAAATATACTCACTTTTGTCCATAATTACGATAGTGCCTCCCTTATCCGCCATCTTAATAATAATAGAATCGTTATTAGCTAGACGTTGGAGTGCGCAACGTTGGGAATTTTTGAGGTTGTTCCAGGATTTCTTTCCACTTCTTTTAAGGCTTTCTCTAATGCCTGCCTGATAAGATTCAAGAAATTCCAGTAGTGCTTGTGAACGTCCATCCCGAACTTTATCTGGATACCAATTGGGATTCTTTACAATCCAATTATGCCAGATTCGATCATCATCATTTTTATTTTTTGTAAACATAAGGTTATCTGACTCCTCGTTACCAGTTTTTTCAAAAAAGTATTATTTCAGCTTTCTCTCTCTCTCTCTCTCTCTCTCTAGTGTTCAGGCTGGTCGCTCTTTATGCTCCCTGCGAAGGAAAAGCCGGGCAGAAAGATTACTTCAAAAGCCTAGAGAATTTTCTCGGCAGGTCGAACACGTTAGTATTGCTAGGCGACTTCAACACAATTTGCGATGCACGCGTAGATTATGTTGGCTCAAGAAAGAATAGGAGGGGATTACCTCACCTCAACGATCTGCTAAGTCGTTTCGAGTTGGCAGATCGATTCAGACTGGACCACCCAGATGTTCCAGCGTGGATCTGGACAAGAAACGACGGGTCGTCCAGATCTTACATAGATAGAATCATTATCAGAAGGAAAGATAAGAAAATACTTAGCTGTTCACAACAACATATCGTCAGCTACAGCGATCACAAATTAGTGACATGTACGCTCGACCTAGATAGCATGTGTAGACAAGGTACCAGTTACCGGAAGCTAAACAAGTTACTATTGGACTGTGAAGCCCACAGGAAGCAGATTAGACAGTAATGAGGGCGTTAACCGGATCCATTATCAACAACAAATGGTGGTACGCCCTGAAAAGAGCCATCAAATTTGAGTCGATTAGGTTTAGCAAAGAATTAGCTAGTGCTAGAAACAAAGTAGAAAAGGAACTAGTTAAGGCAGTAGACGAGGCAATGAGGTCAGGCTGTACTCGATGGTCTGCCTTACGAACTCTATAGTAGCAAGCGAGACTTGTTTGGGCACCTACTTGCATGCGTGTACACCAACTGGCAGCAGAACGGGAGAATTCCCAAGTCTGTGAGCCGAGGGATGGTAGCGCTGTTAAGAAAGGACCTAAACAATGGGGATTTAATTGATAATTTTCGGCCCATCACTCTGCTTAACGCAGAGTTGAAGATTTTGGGCAAGGTCTTAGCAAAAAGGTTGGCGCGGGGCGTGGGTGAACTTGTTGGTGAGGCGCAAACTTGCGCCATCCCTGGAAGGACCATCCACGACAATCTCCACTTTCTACGCTATGCCTTAGAAAGGGTAAATATGATTCCTGGCAAGGGTGGGGCTATGGTCCATTTGGACCAATCGAAAGCGTTCGATAGGGTAAACCATCAGTATCTGGCGGCTGTCCTCGCAGCGGCTGGCTTTGGCCTGACCTTCCGCAGATGGATCAACGCTTTATACAGCAACATCGAATCGGTAGTTTGGGTGAACGGTTTCTTTTCGGAGCCGTTCCGCATTGAACTTTCGGTACTTCAAGGGTGCCCTCTCTCCCCGCTTCTCTACGTTTTGGCCCTCGAACCATTGCTGAGGAGGTTGGAAACTATGAGGGTTGCTCCGCAAGATCTAGGGTGCGGAAAGTCCACTTCGGCGTATGCGGACGACAACGTCGTAGGACGTTGGACGTTGGACGTTGGACGGAAGGGCCGGTAAAAATGTTTGGAATCTGGTTAGGTCCAGATCTCCAGATAGAGAAGAATTGGAGCGAGGTGGCGAGAAAGGTAGCTCTCCTAACTCAGACCTGGTCTGAGTGGAAGCTGTCTTTGAAAGGGAGGGCGGAGGTTGAAGAGGTGTTTATCGCCTCTGTAATCACTTACCGCCTGACTGTCGTGCCTTGCGCCGATTCGTGGCTGAACAAGCTGGAACGCATGCTCTTTCGCTTTTTGTGGAAGGGCAGCAGACTTCTTGTAAGGTGCTCTTTCTACTGCCAAAAGCTGCTGAAGGGTGGGTTATGGATGCCGAGGCTAAAAATGCGCAGACATGCGCTCAGGCTTAGGCATCTCTAGCTTTACCTGGACGGTGAGTAGGGGTGGTCTCCGTTCGTCAAACTGTTATTTCCACAGATCACATCGTTTACTAAACTGAACCATGGATCAAGTGTAGACCGAGGCATGTGGCATGCAGAGTGCCATCAGGCACTCGTGCTTCTCTCCCAGTCGGGCAACGCCGGTGGTGGGGGTACTACGTCGTTCTTCGATAGAGGGTTAATAGAGTTTAAGTGTGACAACGTCCTGGGAGAAACCCTAGGCTTCGACGAAGATCAACTGGCCAGCCTGTTTAGACATGAATGTGCACTTCCGCCGGTTTGTGCAAGATGTGAGCGGGACAGTGAAGCTGTCCTGCATGCAATTGTGCAATGCCCCAAGGTGACTGAGCTCTGGGCTTGTGTTGAACACCTGCTATCGCATTCGAGAAGAGTATAACTGTCGAGCGAATCTATAATTAAGATCGTTCCGCTGACTTCCATGAATAGGGAGGAGCGAGCCTGTTTTCTCTCGGTAGTTGCTGTATATATTTTGTTTGTTTATTCATACATTTTGTCTCATTCGATACCCTGACCCCAATGTTTGTTTTGTCTGTCCTCGTATCAACCTCTCTTTTTCTCAACCTTATGGTGAATAAAGAAATTCTCTCTCTCTCTCCCTCCCTCTCTCTATCACTCTCCTCCTCTCTCTCTCTCCCCCCTCTTTCTCTCCGGCCAGGTAATCTTGTACCTCCTCTACATCAAGATATCTTTTTCTCTCTCTCTCTCTCTCTCTCCCTCGCTATAACCTTTCATCATCTGACACAAGATCATCTCCAATGCCCCCTTCCCTCTCAAAGGAGATTTAAAATTTTTTTTGTCTTGCAAGTACTTGATGACCCTGTCAGTGTAGGTGCCACTTAAAAGCACCTAGTTCACACTGTAAAGTGGTTTGTGTTTTGAAGGGCATCCAGCTGTAAAAACCTTGCCAAAACTGACCTCACCTGTGCTTGTGCCATGTAAAAAGCACTAAGTCCACTCTGCTGGGTGGTTGGTGTAAGGAAAGGCATCCAGTTGTAAAAATCCTGCCAAAACAGTTACAGAAGTCTGGTACAGGCTTCTTACTGGCCGGCTCTTGTCAAACTGTCTCACCCATGCCAGCATGGAAAGTGGACGTTAAACGATGATGATGATGATGAACACATCTGCAGGGCAGTTAACCTCTATGACTCCATAATGTTTCTTTTCTGTTCCAAATAACTGTTAAGTCTGTTATGTTTGAACTTGGAAGAAGTTTTGATAAAACAACATGAAGTATGAAAACAAACGAGTTAAATATACAATCAGCAAGAGAGAAAACTGAAAAAAGAGGACAAGTAACACAAAGGAAAACCTTTCATCAGTTGTCGGCTGTCTATCTACTCCTCATTTTGAGAATATATATACATGTATGTATGTATGTATGTATGTATGTATGTATGTATGTATGTATGTATGTATGTATGTATGTATGTATGTATGTGTATGTGTATGTGTGTGTGTGTGTAAGCAACAACTACATTATAGAAATATACATATGTACATAGAGAGTGAGTGAGGAGAAAGATTCTTCTGTTATTTGTTTACATAAAGTAAAGAAGTTAGTTATATTCTATCTACACTGACTTTTTACCTATCCTTGCATGCAGAAGTTCTACAGGCAGCTAATGATTCCCAAAACAAGTAAATATTTGATAAACCTTTTTTTTCTAGATAAAAACTATTACTTTTCTCTTTAATGGTTCAAATGTCACCTTCTATTCATCCTTCCAGGCCTTCATTTTAGATGTCTTTATTGGAACTGCGCTGCAGCAAAGTATGTAGTGTCATTGTTATAGCATTACACATCATTTTCAGAGGCAGTGACCCAGTCATCTATGGAAACTAACAACAGAAGCATGATGTGTGTGAAAACCAAAGGGTCTGGAGCATTCATGAATGACAAATTGAAGAATTGACCTAAAGGAGTGACTTGGATTTCTTGCTGAGGTGACTTTACAGCTACCTTAGCAGTTGACTGCATATTCTATTGGATCGTCTCTTGGCATAAATTTCAGTGTGTCAAACGCTTTCAAAAACTGCTTAGCTGGGGATGAGACCCCACATTCTTGATTTATGTCTGACAGTAGCATAACAACACTTCACTGCGCCTGGGGCAAAAACATTTCTTGTTGCTCCCTATTTAATTAATAAATATGATATATGACCTGAGGAAATTGTATTCTCCTTTACAGCTGTGCCCAGGAGGAGACTGCTTTTGCTGTCTCTCCCTTTTGCTATACTTTTGAAGTCCAGGTTATTGTTCCATATCTGGAAGAGAGAAATAGAGGAAGGGCGGGAGAAAGAGAGAGAGACAAACAGACAGAGACAGAGAAAGAGAAAGAGAGAGAGAGAGAGACAAACAGACAGAGAAAGAGACAGAGACACACAGAGATATACAGACAGACAGAAACAGATAGAGAGAGACAGAGAGAGAGAAAGAAAGTGAGAGACAGAAACAGAGACAGGAAGAGGGAAAGAGAAAATGAGAGAGAGAGAAAGAGAGAGGGGAGATGAAGGGAAGGAGGAGAGAGAGAGAGAGAGAGAGAATGGGTATACTAAGCCATGGTTTAGTTGAAAGTTAAATGATCATTGCAATAGCAATGATTTTTTTTCTTTCACTTAGTTGTCTATTTACTCCTGGTTATATCATTTTACTGCTGCTGATGAGCAATAAAATGGATTGAGAGTTTGATAAGTGAGATCTGCATTTTCTCTTAAGTATAGTAATTTGCCACAGACAGTCTTCCAATGATTTGGAAATATGCCACAAGTAAAGCACAAGCAAAGTAACTCAGAAGTGAAACAAGAAACAAGTCAGTTTCTTACATTGCTTCAGGATTTTAACTGAAATTTGATCAGAACTAGTGGCTTTCTAAGGTTTAAGTTTTGCATTTTCTTAATATCTTTTGCTCTGTGAATCCTGCTCTTAGCATTATAACAGATAGTTGTGGAGATTTTGGTATTTTGCATTTTTCTGCAAAGGTATGGCAGGAGACATTGGTTCTCTTTTCCATTGAATGTTCAGTAACTTTATCTTTGATGATGAGAACATGGGAGTGAGCTGCTGATGAGGGAGAGGGGGGGAGATAGAGAGAGAGAGAGAGAGAGAGAGAGAGAGAGAGAGAGAGAGAGAGAGAGAGAGAGAGAGAGAGAGAGAGAGAGAGAGCTAGCTTACAATGTTCCACCAGTTCTTGTTATAGAGATTCTTGGTTGCCAGAAAATGGTTCTGTTTTCTGCATCTACCTTGTGCACAACCTAACATTGTGGTTTCCTATCATCATCTCTGACTTATTCTAGATGTGCTTTGCCTCTGTAAATGTTCATTTATTCTCTTGAATGTTACCATTCTTTGACTGAGAGGAATGATGATGCTTCATTCTTTGTTACCTGGATTTTTTTTAATCATGCCTATTTGAAGTAAAGGTGTACATGCCTTTCCTGCATCCATATAATGGCTGTAGCATGAGCACATGGTTTTTATATTCTATCTTTTACTTGTTTCAGTCATAAGTAGATTGTGGTTATGCTGAGGCACTTCATTGAATTTTAAAGGAATAGATTGATCCTGTATTTAAATTTTTTAGGCTGATGCTTATTCTATCAGTCACTTTTGCAAAACTGCTATGTTATGGGGACATAGACATACCAACACCGGTTGCCAAGTTGTGGTCGGGGACAAACACAGACTCAAAGACTCTGTGTGTGTGTGTGTGTGTATGTGTGTGTGTGTGTGTGTGTGTGTG
>NC_043015.1:15482366-15564866 GCF_006345805.1 Octopus sinensis | reverse complement strand
GATGGATGTTAAATCGTGATGATGATATAATGTATGTAATACAGACAAAGCTAACAATATACAGAGATAATATTAATGGTTTCAAATTTTAGAGCAGGGCCAGCATTTTGGGGGGAGTGGGATAGAGTCAATTACATAAATTCCCATTAACTGACTGATTTGAAACTAATATTATAAGGTGGCGAGCTGACAGAATTATCACCTTGCCAGAAAAAATATTTAGTGGCACTTCTTATAACTTTACATTCTGAATTCAAAAGTTGCTGAGGTTGACTTTGCCTTTTGTCCTTTTGGGGGTCCATAAAATAAGTTCCAGTTGAACACTGGGGTTAATGTAATTGCTTTACCCCCTCTGATAAAATTGTTGGCCTTGTGCTAAAATTTGCAACTAATATTATATATATATTATTATATATTAGATAATAGCACATTTGATATTATACAGAGTGTTACTAACAAACACAGATAATGAATATAGATACACAATAATATACACATTAATGATCATATAAGCACAGATGATAATATGAATAATGAAAATAATATTCATATAATAATACAGTCACAAAATATTATACATACAGATATTATACAATAGGTGCAGGTGTGGCTGTGTGGTAAGAAGCTTGCTTCCCAACCACATAGTTCCAGGTTCAGTCCCACTGCATGATACCTTGGGTAAGTGTCTTCTACTATAGCCTCAGACTGACCAAAGCCTTGTGATTGGATTTGGTAGACAGAACTCGAAAGAAGCTCGTCGTATATATGTATATATATATACTAACAGTCTGTATAATATTAAATGTACTATTATATATAATATTTACGTGTGTTTGTCTTTGTGTCTACGTTTGTTCCCCCACCATCGCTTGACAGCTGATGTTGTGTCCCCATAACTGAGTGGTTCAGCAAAAGGGACCAATGGAATAAGTACTAGGCTTACAAAGAATAAGTCCTGGGGTTGATTTCTTTGACTAAGAAAACTTCTTTAAGGTGGTGCTCCAGTATGGCAGCAGTCAAATGACTGAAACAAGTAAAAGAGCAAAGAGTAAAAAAGATATTATTCATGCAGGTAATTGTATACACATACATAATATTATACTTGGTAAATAATTCATTCTAATTCTTGGCACAAGACCAGCAGTTTTTGAGGGTAAGTGTTAGTTAATTACATTGGCCCTAGTGTTCAACTGGTACTTATTTTATTGACCTTGAAAGGACGAAGGACAAAGTTGACCATGGTGTCATTTGAACTCAGGACATAAAGAACCAGAAGAAATCCTGCCCAACATAGTAATGATTGCACCAGCTTACTGCCTTACATGTTAATAATATAACCATATATAATATTGGTTTCAAATTTTGGTGCAAAGCCAGCAGTTTGGTGGGAGGAGGTAAGTTGATTGCATTGACCCCAATACTCAACTGGTACCTAATTTATCGAATCTGAAAGGGTGACCTTGGCGGAATTTGAACTCAGAACATAAAGATGGACAAAATGCTGCTAAACATTTTGTCCAACATTCTGCCTGTTCACTACCTTATAAACACACGTAATATTACACAATACATAGATACGCATATAATATTACAGTTATACAGACATAGATAATATTACACAGCTAATAATACAGACATAAGCAATAATATACATGCAATTAATAATAAAAATGTAGATATTATACTCACATATAAACACAAATAGTATAATATACATAGATGATATTATATTCACAGAGTTAATAATATAAACACAAGTAATATACATATAGATAATATTATATGCACAGTTAATAATTTTTTTCTCCACTGTTTATATTATAAATAATACTGTATAGTATTACACACACACAGCTTCATCCAGGGAAGAAGCACTATGGATGCTATTTTCATAGTCAGGCAACTGCAAGAGAAGTACTTTACTAAGAATAAACTATCATACTTGATATATACTAATCTAGAGAAAGCCTTCGATAGAGTGCCCTGCTGTGTGGTATCGTGGGCTCTGAAAGGGCAAGGGATAGTGACTGGTGAAAGCTATACAGGCCATGTACAGTAATGTGAAAGTTAGCGAAAGTTAGCCATGAGTGCAGTGAAGAATTTGATGTACAGGTAGTGGTTCATCAAGACTCAGTCCTCAGTCCCATCCTTTTAATCATTGTCCTCCAGACCGTAACAGAAGACAACTATATGCTGGGAACTACTATTAGGTTATCAAGAAAGTTCTTGCGGTTTTTAATCTTTAAATTCAGATGCGCATATCTCTGCTCAACCAAAACTTTTTTAATCGAAATAAACACCATCAGAATCAATACACTTTTGCCAACATGAAACAAGTTTATTTATGCCAGTAGCATAAAAATCCTGCGTTCTGGTGGCGATGAAGTCGTTGAAGGTGTGTTTGGCATCGTCTTGGTTTTTCAAGCATTTCTCACACAGGAAGTTGTTGAGATGCTTGAAAAAGTGGTAGTCAACAGGTGAGAGGTCTGGTGAGTGTGGTGGATGAGGCAGAGTTTCATAGCCCAATTCATTCAACTTCGGCAGGGTCAGTTGTGCGACGTGCGGCCGAGTGTTGTCGTGGAGAAGAATTGGTCCTTTTCTATTGACTAATGCTGGCTGCATTTCATCCATCTACTGACAGTACTTCTCCGCTGTAATGGTTTCACCTGGATCCAAAAATCTGTGATGGATGAGACTGGCCGCAGACCACCAAACAGTCACCATGACCTTTTTTGTGCAACTTTGGCTTCGGGAAGTGCCATGGACCTTCGTCAGCGTCCAAACACTGAGCTGAATGTCGCCGGTTGTCGTAAAGAATCCACTTTTCATCGCAAGTCACAATTCGGTCGAGAAACGGGTCGTTCTTGCTGTGTAAATGAAGGGAAGATGACACTTCAAAGTGGCGTTGTTTTGGTTGTCATTCAATTCGTGTGGCACCCATTTCTCAAGTACTTTTGTTTTTCCAATCTCTTTCAAGTGGTTGGAAATTGTCATATACATTACATCTAATTCAGAAGCAAGCTCTCAAACAGTTGTGCGTGGATTGGTTTCCACTAAGGCTCTTAGTTGATCGTTGTCAACATCTGATGGCCGACCACTACACTTATCATCTTCAAGATTCTTGTCACCACTACGAAATTTCTTGAACCACCATTGTGCTGTACGTTCGTTAGTGGTTTCTGGGTCAACCGCTTCATTGATATCACGAGCTGTTTCAGCAGCTTTTCAGCCTAGTTTGAACTGGAAAAAGAAAATTGTGCAAATTCGCTTTTTGTCCATGTTGTATTCAATGTTCTGGAAAAAATGGCCTCATTATTCAAAGAGAAAGAGTAACACGATTAGATAGAGGCTTTTAAACAGGCTTTAAAATAATATATTAAGTCAAAATAATTTATTGAAAATTAATTTGAAAATACATCACTTAAAACCAAAATTTTAAATTCTACAAGAACTTTCTTGACAACCTAATATATACTGATGATCTTGCCCCTGTAGCAGATTCCATGTTGGAGCTAGAAGAGAAATTCCAGGTGTGAAAGCAAAACCTGGAATCTAAGGGCCTTAAGATAGCAAAAACTAAGGTCCTAGTAAGTAAGGAAACAGACAAGACCCTACCCACCTAAGGTAGGTGGCCCTGTTTGATTTGCAGGAAAGGTGTAGGTAGGAACTCCATTCAGTGTACCCAGTGTAAGCTATGGACACAAAAGGTACTGTGGATTAAAAGAAGCTTATCAGAGAAGGCAGCATTTGTATGTTTAAGATACACAGGATTCATAAAAACTACAGAGACTGGGGAAATTGATTCTCTGAAATGCCCTGGTGGCTCATTAGAAGTAGGAGATCATTTCTACTATGTAGGGGACCAAATTAGTAGTGTGGGGAGGATGCACAAAGAGTGTGATTGTTAGAATAAGAATAGGATGGAGGGAAATCAGAGAGCTGTTAGCTCTGTCAGCCACAAAATATTTCTGTCTCCAAGTGAAAGGAAGATTGTATGATGCATGTATACAGATAGCAATCCTACATGGTAGTGACATGTAGGCTCTGAATGCAGAGGACATGTGAAGGTTAGAGAGGAAAGAGGCTAATATGCTCTGCTGGATGTGTAATGTAAGTGTACATGTTTGACAGTGTTAATGTATTGAGAGAGAAGTTGGGAATAAGAGGAACAAGTTGCTGTGTGCAGGGAGAAGAATGTGCTGGTTTGGTCATGTGATGCAGATGGATGCCAACAGCTTCATAAAGAAGTGCTGATCTCCCAAAGTAGATGGAACATGTGGGAGTGGGAGACCAGGAACACATGGGAGAAAGTACTGAAGAACAACTTCAGGACCCTGAAACTTTCAGGCGAGATGACAAAGATTGAGATGTCTGGTACCTTGCTACACTCAAGAAGACCCATACTCCACTCTAGAAGTGCTAAGACTGGTCATCACCCCACTCCATTGGTGAAGATTGACCTGCAAGAGTCCTGTGCTGGTGCCACATAAAAAGCACTCGTGGTGGTGCCATGCAAAGGTACCCATGCAGCACTATATAAAAGCACCTGTGCAGTGCCATGTAAAAGCATCCAGCACACTCTGTAAAGTGGATGGTGTTAGGGAGGGCATCCAACCATAGAAACCATGTGAAATCAGACTGGAGACTGGTGCAGCTCTCCAGCTTGCCAGCTCTGGTCAAACCATCCATCCCACAGTTAATACATGCAGTTAATAGTGTAAGTATATTATATAGTATTGTATTTATAGAAAATAATATAGAATAGATAATTTTAAATATGCAGGAAATATTATACATATAGTAAATATTGATTTCAAAAATTTAGCACAAAGCCAGTAAATTCAGAAGATGGGGCAAGTTGATTACATCAACCCTAGTACTCAACTGGTACTTACTTTATTGACCCTGAAAAGTGACCTCAGTGGAATTTGAACTCAGAATGTAAGATGGATGAAATGCCTTTATGCATTTTGTCCGGCATGCTAAAGATTCTGCCAGCTCACTGTCATTTAATATATAGCTAATCATCACCATTATCATCATTATCGTTGTTTAATATCCATCTTCTATGCATGGGTAGGACAGTTGACAGGAGCCAGCCAGGTAGAAGACTACCCCAGGCTACTGTGTCTATTTTGACAGGGATTTTATGGCTGGATGCCCTTCTTAATACCAACCACCCCACAGAGTGGACTGAATGCTTTATATGTGGCACTAGCATAAGCGAAGTCAGTTAATATGAATAAAAAAAAAATTACAGAAGCCATCACTTACATTCAAGTATGTTCAGGAAGCATGTACTATGCTTTTGCCAATTTGTTTAGGTGTCTACATAGTTGGTAGCAAACATAGACTCTTCTCTAGTCACCTATATCTGTCACGGTGTAACACTGACGATGTGATAACAGGAAGGTGAGAGGGCTGCATTAACACTTGACTGACACTGAACAGAATTGAGCACCAGGAAATGAAATGCTTTGCTGAAAAACATGTGTCAGTCATGAGCCTAACACCTGAATCACAATGACACAGATTTAATAATATAATACAATATAATAATACAAGTACAGTAGTAATTTCTTACATGGACAGTGTCACATTTTTGGAGAGGGTTAGTCAATTATATGAACATCAACCCCAGTACTTGACCAGTATTTTATTTCATCAACCTTACAAGGAAGAAAGGCAAAGTTGATCTTGCTGGGATTCAAAATCAGAGGGTAAAGAGCCTGCTGCCAGGTATTTTTTTTCAGTGCTTTGGAAATTCTCTCATTCACTGCCTTTACATAAAGACTCTGATAAATTTAAACACACAGTTCATAATACAAAGACAGGTATCACATACAAAAATAATGGCGTAGATATGAATAATATTATACACACAGACAAGATGGCAAGCTGGCAGAAGCTAGCAGTATCATTACTGCACCAGAAAAAATACTTAGTGGCATTTCTTCTGACATTATAATCTGGGTACTACAATGTTTGGGTACCACATGAGTTGAGTGAGAGGAACCTTTTGGATCACATTTCCATCTGTGATTTGCTTTATAAATGGAATGAAAATGCACCTTTTTTAAAGCAAATTGTGACAGGTGATGGATTATCTACCGAAATGTTCAGAGAAAGTTATCCTGGGGTAAGCGACATGAGCCACCCTTAGCCACCCCAAAAGCAGCTCTTCACCTTAAAAATGTCTTGCTTTGTGTCTGGTGAGATTGGACAGGAATTCTGTACTATGAGCTTCTCCCAAGTAACCAGACAATTAATTCTGAGAAATACTGCACACAACTGGATGAGTTGAAAGCAGCAGTTCAAGAGAAATGTCCAGAATTGGCCAACAGGAAGGGTGTTGTTTTCCAACATGATAATGCAAGACTGCACGTTTCTTTGGGAACCAGACAAAAATTACTGCAGCTCGGTTGGGATGTGTTACCCCACCCTCCATATTCACCAGATATTGCTCCTTCGGATTTGCACTTATTCAGGTCTTTGCAGAATAGTCTTAATGGTAAAAATTTCAATTCCTTGGATGACGTAAAAATATACCTTAATGAATTCTTTGCCATGAAACCACCTCAGTTCTGGGAAGAGGGTATTTTCTAGTTAAAGGAAAGATGGAAACGCATTGTGCAACAAAATGTTTTATATTTGGTTGATTAAAAATGTAATGGTAAGTATTTATTGACTTTTTTTTCTTTTAAAAATCGGCATGAACTTTCCAGACAATCCAATAGATAATATCATACATACAGATAATATTTAGTTAATTCTGTTAATAATATACACACAGATAATATTATATATGCAGGTAATTTATACACAGATATTATATACAGAGATAATAATATAGATATAGATAATACCTAGCTAAAGATAAACCCCTCTACATAGCTTTCGTGGACTTGGAGAAAGCCTTCGACAGGGTCCACTGATCCCTTATCTGATGGGCGATGCGGAAACTGGAGATTGACGAATGGTTAATAAGGGCTGTACATCCCTGTACAGAGAGGCTGTCAGCAAGGTTAGGATTGGCAATGAGTATAGTGAAGAATTCCGGGTAGAAGTAGGTGTCCACCAAGGTTCAGCCCTCAGTCCCCTTCTATTCATCATAGTCCTCCAGGCAATAACAGAGGAATTCAAGACAGGTTGCCCCTGGGAGCTCCTCTATGGTGATGACCTGGCCCTCATAGCAGAATCACTACTGGAACTAGAAAAAAGAAATTTCAGGTGTGGAATCAAGGTTTAGAATCAAAGGGCCTTAGAGTAAATGTAGCAAAGACCAAAGTTATAGTTAGCAGAAAGGCGAACTCATCACACACACCCTCGGGCAGGTGGCCCTACTCGATCAGTAGGAAAGGTGTTTGTAGAAACTCCTTATGGACGCATAAGAGGTGCAGTAACATCAAAGGAAAATTAACTGATAAGATAGCTTTCATGTGCGGCAGATGCACAGGGGCAATAGGCACCACAGATACTCAGAAAACAGATTTCATCACACTTCAGTGGGAGAAACTAGAAGTAGTTGATAGTTTCCGCTACCTAGGTAACCAAGTTAGTAGTGGAGGTGGATGCTCAGAGAGTGTCACCACTAGAATACGAATAGCCTGGGCAAAGTTTCAAAAGCTCCAACCCCTACTGGTGACAAACGGTCTCTCACTCACAGTGAAAGGTAAATTGTATGATGCCTGTGTGCAAACCGCTATGCTTCATGGTAGTGAAACATGGGCTGTGATTGCAGAGGACATGCGTAGACTTGAAAGAAATGAAGCTAGCATGATCCGCTGGATGTGTAATGTCAGTGTGCACACACGACAGAATTGAAGGTATCAGTGGGAGAGGTAGACCCAGGAAGACATAGGATGAGGTAGTCAAGCATGACCTTCAAACGTTGGGCCTCACAGAGGCAATGACGAAAGACCGAGATCTCTGGAGATATACTGTGACTGCAAAGACCCGGGCTGCTTCCTCCACCAGTTTCACATAGCCCCACCCCATCCAAAGTACCTTGGATTGCAGAACGACCTGCTGTGCTTACCTCGGATCGTAAGGTGACCTGCTGTGCTTGAGGAGACCTATTGAGTCAAGTACATCAATATCAGTATCAAAACAAATATCAAATGGAAATTGTAGTTACGTGATACCTGTGCCGGCAGCACATAAAAAGCACCATCCAAACGTGGCCGATGCCAGCGTTGCCTTAACTGGCTTCTGTGCTGGTGCACATGACCTACGGTGCTTGAGGAGACCTATTGAGTCAAGTACATCAACATCAAAATAAATATCAAATGGAAATTGTAGTTGAGATACCTGTACCGGTGGCACATAAAAAGCACCATCCGAACATGGCCGATGCCAGCACCGCCTTGACTGGCTTCTGTGCCAGTGGTACGTAAAAAGCACCATCTGAATGTGGCAGATGCCAGCACTGCCTTGACTGGCTTCTGTGCCGGTGGCACGTAAAAACCACCAGCTACACTCACGGAGTGGTTGGCGTTAGGAAGGGCAGCCAGCTGTAGAAACACTGCCAGATCAGACTGGAGCCTGGTGCAGCCTCCTGGCTTCCCAGACCCCGGACAAATCGACCAACCCGTGCTAGCATGGAAAACGGACATTAAACGATGATGATGATAATACTAGACATATAGTTAATAATACGGTTAAGATAACATAATATATAGTCAATAATATAGCCACACATAATATTATACATACATTTAATAATATAAATGCAGATAATATTACACAGACAGTTAATGATAGAGGCATAGTTAATATCATACACCCAGTTAATAATATAGACAGAGATAATATTGTAGAAGTTTAATCTTAAGCTTCATTAATGTAAATAAATGTATTGATAAGACAAAGTGACTGATGATGCTGATGTTTAGTTTTGGCTTTCAGTTCTAATAATTGGCAAAGAGATGAATCTCTTCTTCAACGGGACACAAGCTTATTGCAATTAATATTTCCAAATTTGATATCTATGGTAAACAGTAATGTTAATTGAAGCATGTAGAATTAAGTGTTCTGCTAGGAGACAATATTATTCCTCGAGTCAGGGTACATTTGTTACATGCATTAGCTTTACATGAAGAAACCTTAGTTCTGAATTAGTTGAAATGGTATTTTATCAAGATTACTCTTACGTATAGGAAAGATAGTAGTCATGCTTTATTTAACTTCATTTTAAAGAAGATATATTCTCATGGCTGCAAACATCATGATTACTCTCATCACCAAGGCTGCATCCTCAAACAACATAACCTCCCTCACCCAATCTCAGTTATAATCAATCTCCCACCACCACCACCACCACATCCACTGCCACTGCCACTGCTGTCACTGCCACCACCACCATCACCATAACTGCAATTTCCAATTCACACATTTACAAGCTGTCATGAATGACATACATTTTTATTGTGTTCTTACTTCAAATGTAAGGTCAGTAATAACATTTGAATCTATGGACCAAGTGTGAGGAAGAAGTACAGAATTTAATAACTGCTGTTCTAAAATCATTCAGCTCATTGGCAAGAATAAATTTCATAATTTAATTAACTGCTATAAACCCCAATACATATCACTAGTAATAAAATGTCAATACAATGTCAACTGGAGCCAGAAAGCAGTAAATAAAATTACATTCAACACTCTATAACAACATCAAATCAAATTTCTGCTATCTGAAAAGCTTTAAAATCCAATGATATTATTTGGACTAATTATGTGGTGAGTTTTAGAAGATGAAACCTAGCTGAGTGTATTACCACAAATATATTGGTTTCAAATTTTGGTACAAGGCTAGCAGTTTCGGGGAGGAGCTAAGTCGATTATAACAATCCCAATGTTCAATTGGTACTTAATTCATCAGCCCTGAAAGGACGAAAGGCAAATTCGACTTCAGCGGGATTTGAACTCAGAATGTAAGGATGGACAAAATGCTGCTAAGCATTTTGCTTGGCATGCTAGCAATTCTGCCAACTCACTGCCTTAAATTGTCACACATACATTGGCATTTATCTGGCTGAACTATGTAAAATGAAAAGCAAATTCAACATTGAGAGTATTTTTTTAATTTCTATATTGGTTTAGTCTGGAGGACAAAGGCTGTGGCCCTCTCCCTTACAGACCATCCAAGGCTGGTGAAACCAATACAGTTAATGCTTCTCTTGCATAGTAACAAGTTAGAAGTTGCAAGAAAAATACTGGCTTGAGGGAATTCCAGAAGAATGATGTTCTTGTGGAAAAAAAAGTGAGTTGTTAGTTTGTTAGTGAGGTATCTGGGAGTGGGGATTGGTGTGAACACAACATGTGTGACGAGAGGAGGAGAGATAGGTAAATAGGGATTGTTGAATGGAGGTGGTATAAGACCAGTTAGATCTGAGGAACAAAAGCTACGCCAAGAATGATGTGAAAACTAGATCACATTTCTTCCTATACTCGCTATGCCCTGTAGAAATTTTTCTCAAATATCTATTTAAGAATCTATATGGGAGCCCATAAATACTTGTAAATCTTACGTGAGAATCTATACCTACATGTTTCCTTGAAGCATCTATTGCTACATGTTACCCTGTATTATCTGTACGAGAATCTTGCAACATATTTTCATGTAACTTCTTCTGCTTCTTCTTTAATCCAGATAGGGAGACTGCCCTCTCAACCAATATTCTGTTGTGAGTGCTGCAACTTCAGGTCTTCCTCAGTTTGTTTTGCCCATACCTTTTTCGGCACTCTGCACTGGATCCTCCAGTGCATGGGTCACTGACACTATAAAAGTTGGTGTGGTAGTCTTCTGATGCTCATCCTGCAGACATGGCCAAACCACTGTAGCCTGTGCTGCTGGACATAGTTTTCATGATCAGCTGCTGGCATTTTTCTCAGATGCTTTTATTTGATATTCGGTCATATAGAGAGACACCAAGAACAGACTATAATATTTCATAGCAATATTCTTTCATAACAGACAAACCTGACGAAGAACTACAATCAATTATTAAATGAAAATATATTCTGAAGTATCTATATTTGGCAAGGAAATGTTTTCTTACAGATTTGTGAGATTCACAATTAGTTGTAGTGCAATAGGAAATCCTTACAAATGCTTAAGGAGTAAAGAATATTTTACTGATAGAAAAAAAAGCATCTTTTAAAACATGGCAAATGTGAATCAAAATACATTTATTCTATTTCTGAAACACCTTCATCAACCTAGGAAAGTAAAACAAACACACTGACACTCTAACCTTCTAACAAATTTTAAGTTGTCTTTGAAAAGAACTCACACAATCTTTTCAATTCACTTCAAGAGAATCCATTCATGCAACCATTAAAAAAACCAAAAAAAAAACACACATTATTCTTGCACAGGTTTAGTGATGCAAACAGGAAAAATATAACTCAAAACATTAGTATGTGTGTGTGTGTGTGTGTGTGTGTGTTGTTTATATTCTTTTACTCATTTACTTGTTTCAGTCATTTGACTGTGGCCATGCTGAAGCACCACCTTTAGTCGAGCAAATCGACCCCAGGACTTATTCTTTGTAAGCCTAGTACTTATTCTATCGGTCTCTTTTGCCGAACAGCTAAGTTATGGGGACGTAAACACACCAGCATTGGTTGTCAAGTGATGTTGGGGGGACAAATACGGACACACAAACATATATACACACACATACATATATATATATATATATATATATATATACATATATACGACGGGCTTCTTTCAATTTCCGTCTACCAAATCCACTCACAAGGCTTTGGTCAGCTGGAGACTATAGTAGAAGACACTTGCCTAAGGTGCCACACAGTGGGACTGAACCCAGAACCATGTGATTCATAAGCAAGCTACTTACCATACAGTCACTCCTATGCCTATTATATATATAATATATTATATAATATATTTTAATTAATATTTTTTATTTAGTAGTTGCTTCTGCTAAATATTAATAAAGAACTTCATTAATCTTGTATAAATATAATGAGAAGAGGCTTGAAACAATTAACAGAATTCTCAGGTCCTCTATTTACGTCTTGGGAATCTTTAATCCTACACCTGTCACCTAAATCTGACAAAAGAAAAGATTCAGCAGAAAGATGGATCTTTTGCTTGCAACGTTATTATGACTGTTGTAGTAGCATTATTATAATTACTATAATTATTATAATTATTGTATAATTATTATCATATTTATTGTAATACCATTATTATGATTTTTTATATAATTATTATTACTTGTGCAAGCAAGATGGCAAGTTAGCAGAACCATTAGCATGCCAGGCAGAATGCATAGTGACATTTCACCCATCTTTATGTTCAAATTCTAGAGAGGTAGACTTTGCCTTTTGTCCTTTTGGGATCGATGAAATAAGAACCAGTTATGTACTGGGGATCAAATGTAATCAACTTGTATCCTCCTTCAAAATGTCAGGCCTTGTGCCTATAGTAGAGAGGATTGTTACTAATGCAGATGGCATGAAAAATGTACCTGGTATACACTATCAATTAGTTGGCATTAGGAAGGGCAACCAGTCATAGGAACCATACTAAAACAGGCACTGGAGCATAATGCAGTCCTTAGACACATTGGATTCTATCAAACCATTCAACCCATATCAGCATGGGACATGACCATTAAATGATGATGATGGTGCTGATGATGATGATATAATTAATACTATAATTATTATAGTAATATTGTTATAGTTATTATAGTAACACATATAGCAGAGTTGGTATGTCTTTTAAATTTCTCGTATTCACTCCACAATATTTGTGCTCATATCAATATAAAAAAGCCCCAACATTCTAGCATCTCAACACTTGAAATCACTAGGAAAAAAAAAGGAGCAAAAGAAATATTTAAAAAATTCAGATATACCTTTCTTGGGGTTCTGACTTCCAAAGGGGAAAAAAGGTCAAAATTGAAATCGTTTGATTGTCACAAATATGTATTCCCTTCAGAAGTTATAACAACACAAATATTTCAGAGAAACGTCAAATTCTTTTATTCTTTTATTGATTTCAGTAATTGAACTGTAGTCATACTGTGGTACTTCTGATGAAAATTTAACTGAGTATATTGATCAGTATTCATTTCAGCTTGCTACTTATTTTATCAAACCTATTTGTTAAACTGCTAAGTTACAGAGCATAAAAGGATCTAACGTAAACAACAACACCTGTTTTTAGACTGTGCAAATGTAAACACAAAGACAGACAGACACATGCACACACACACACACACACACACACACACACACACACACACACACACACACATGCTCAAAAATTTATTGCCTGATCTATACTGCAGTCTGTCCATCCAAGAGATCAGACATGGTACTATACTGAATATAAATAAAACAAAACTGGATCAATATCCTGCTGTAATCTTCTGTACAAACATATTAAGTTGAATCTACTACTAAGATTTCCTTAATCACTTATCAAACAGAAATGATTAGCTACACTTATACGCTTGAGAATAGAATGGCTTCAACAAATGAAATATTTTCTTCTGACCATCATTATCCCATTAACCAAAGCGATTTTTTTTCTTGTAATGCTATGTAATATATGAATAAGTTATTAGTTTACCAGTCTACTATTATAGCCTTAATTTGACTAATGCTTTGTGAGTGGAATTTGGGATTTATGTCTGTGTGTGTGTGTGTGTGTTTGCATCCATGTTTCTGTTTACACAGTCTAAAAACTAATAAAGTGGAAAAGAATGTATGTTTAGAAAATACTAAACTATATGCGATATACGTTTAGGAAATGCTAAGCTGAGATATTTCATGACTAGACAGCTGATGCCACTAAATTCTTTCTTCTTTCTGCTGTTTAATTCCCAAACACATATTAGCTGAAAGATTAAGAAGACTGCATTTTTCACATCTCAATCATGGAATATATACATTGATATTTGCAAACAGTATTTCTATTGCACTAGTGGTCAATTTACATTTATGACAGTCTACATAGCTGGCAGATCTTACTTCTGAAGAGATTCATTGATGCTCACAAAAATAGCCTGATTTAAAATAGTAATAATAGTGACAATAATACAAACCTGTCTAAGACTTGCCATACTGAAAAACGGATGTTAAAATTTTCTCTAAGAGAGAGAAATATGCAAGGATCATGAAAGAATAATTTATTTACATTTTACCTTCTGAATTGAATGCCAATTCTTCTTCAGACACTTTTTGTAGATATCTCTCAAAGTATAGCTGCCAAGATAACAAGAAATCAACCCATGATTTAGTATCAACAGTCCAGCCAAATTCTGGCAACTTACCAATATTGGAATTTATCTATCTTCCTTGGAAACAAAAAGATTAAGTTTGCTTTATATTTTCATATACATTTCCTGATATATCAATAAAGTTCATGCTAATTTGAGACATATAATAATTGGTTCTAAAACTCCTATCTGAGAACCATCTAGTTATGTTATGGAATCTGGCTAATTCTGAGTGATTGCCTGGCAGAATATGCTATGCCTACTGTAACTTGATTATGTTTTATGCTAACAGATGATTTGTAGTCAATTATCACTTACAAATTTTAAGAAATATTATGTGAATGCTTAAAACAATACTTAAAAGATTTTGCTGGATTTTGCTGGATTTGAAATGTTACCACTTCTTTCTTCTGGGTTCAATAAAAAAAATTACACTAATGCAATGTTAAAGATAGTAGAACAGCAGAAATAGGAGAGCACTAAGTAAATTGCCCTCAAGTATTTAGTTTTATCTCTTTATGTTCTGAGTTTAGAGCCTGTGGTTGGCAACAGGACATTTCCTCTCTAGTGGGAGGCTTATTTTATTAAATAAAGATAAACCCTAGACAAGTACTGGGTTGCTTTAGCTGCCATTATCTAACCCCTGCTGATTTGTAGTTTTATAAGAAATCCACATTATGAAATATGATAAGTTGATCATATCTAAAATTAAGAGTCACAGCTAAGATGGAGACAATGGCTGAGAGACACTAACATAGCTAAAAAGGTGAGGACAGTAGTCAGACCTGGTTGACATTTTTTATTTTTTTAATGTAGCACTTAATAAATGTATTATGCTGTATTTTTCATGTGGTAGGAGGACAAACTTACTAACCACACTGGGCAGCCCGGATTCTAGCTATATGATAGTTGACAAGCAATGTCTGTTATGTCTTGCTATCCTCATTTGGTACAATATATCGATATATCACATAGTTTAGTATATTATTGTTGTTTGGTAGCATAATTAAGTATGATTAACTCATGACAGAAAGGAAAAGTAAGATAAGGCACTATCATATTAACAGTGTGTTGATTCTAAGATGATTTTAAAGTTAACTAAACCCTTAGTATTTATTTGTTTTAAAGGTTGGCACAAAGGCAGTAATTTTGTGGGGAGGGGCTTAGTCAATTACATTATTGGCCCCAGTGTTCAACTGATCCTTATTTTATTGACCCTGAAAGGATAAAAGGCAAAGTTAACGCCAGTAGAATTTGAACTCAAAACAAAAAGACGGATGAAATGCTGCCAAGCATTTTACCTGGCATGCTAAGGGTTCTACCAAGTCACCACTTTAAAACTTACTGTAATCATTGAGACTCAGAATTACACAAGAAACTAATTACTCATTTACTATAATGTCAATTACAGTCCTTGACTATCAAATAAACTTCTAATCATGTTGTGTAGATGCCCCCAGATGATGAAGTAGGCTAACCCAATACTTAGATATAGAAGGAGAAGCCTAGACGTCGACAGAGAGTAGTATACTAGAACAGAGTAGTAGAGTATAGTTGAGTAGAGGTCATCCGAACATGTGCCATAACAAATCCCAAACAAAGAATTGAGATACTATGTATAGTGCTATGATATAATGTGATGAAGTGGTGGAGTTTTCCTAACTCCTATCAGTTTCAAATTTTGGCACAAGGCCAGCAATTCTGGAATGGAGATAAGTCAATTACATCAACGCCAGTGCTCAACTGGTACTTATTTTAACGACCTCAAAAGGATGAAATACAAAGTCAACCATGGCAGAATTTGAACACAGAACATAAACAAATGAAATGCCACTAAGCACTTTGCCTAGCATGCTAACTATTCTGCCAGCTCACTGCCTTTTTCCCAAAAAGAAGTCAACATTGAACTTAATTATTTTTGTCAGTGGCTACAAAACTCTAGCTTAGAAGGATCATAAACATTTTATGTCACAGTGTACAGTAATTTCTGTTGAATTATGTGCCAACAGTTCTTGGAAAATAATTGAGCAAAAATATCATGAGATTTTATATCCAAACAAGCTGGGGCATAGAACACAAAAGATCTGATATTGTGGCTGTTGGCTAAGACGCAAATGTTTTATAATTGACATTGCTACACCTGGAGATCACAATATTGTTACATAGCAATTTGAAAAGAACAAAAAAAACTCATAAATATTCTGAACTAGAACTCTTAGATATATCAAAGAGAAGTGTGTTATAAGCTGGTAAACTTAGCAAACTACTTTCAGAAGTTTTCAAGTTCAATACAATGATATATTATCTTTGTTTTTTTATTTGTCAACTTCTTTAATGTGTATAACAAACCTATTACTCACCCTTTATGTTCCAAGTTCAAATCATATCAAAGTCAACCTTACTCTGCATCTTTCATGACTGTTAAAATAAAATACCAGTCAATTACTGGGGTTGGTGGAATTGACTAAACCGTCCTCACAAAAGTGCTTGCCTTGTGTCTAAATCAGAAATCATTATTATTGTTTTTATTATTATTATTATATATTTGTTGTGCAAGATTTTTTATGTGAAGTCGTGTGTTAAAACAGATATTGTTATATTTCGGAATGGTCATTTTGCCAGTTTATCCAATAAAAACACGCACTATATATTTGGTGTTACTTTGCTTCAGCGTTATTTATTTTTTACATTAATCTTAATCTTATTTCGGCCAGAGTTCTTTCGTCACACTCCTGATGCTGTCACAGGAGTGTGACAAAAGAACTCTGGCCGAAATAAGATTAAGATATTATTATTATTATTATTATTATTATTATTATTATTATTATTATTATTATTATTATTATTATTATTCAGTAGTTTTATTTTTATAGCGTGCTTTCACTTCACTACCGAGCGCAGCTCTGTGTGCCTTGGGTATGTGCTGTGATTTGTTGTGATGCTCTGATGGTTATTGTATGGAAAGTGTTCTGCATAGGATGTGTGCAGTGCCTAGTAGTGCAATTTTCTGTATGTTATATGTGTTTGTAAGTCCTGGTGTTTTTGTTATGTATTTGTCTGAATATTTTTTTATCATGCCTAATGCACCTACTATGATAGGAATTGTTTCTGTTTTCAGGTTCCACATTCTAGTTACCTCTATTTCCAGGTCTTTGTATTTTGAGAGTTTCTCCATTTCTTTTAGAGACACGTTGTCATCTGCCGGTATTGATACATCAATTAGAAAGCATTTTTTTTCTTCAGGATCTCTGACAACTATATCTGGTCTGTTGGCCTTAATTTCTCTATCTGTGTGTATCGGCATATCCCAGAGTATGGTTGCTTTCTCGTTTTCTGTGACCTTTTCTGGTGTGTGCCTATACCATCTTTTTTCTGTTGTTATTCCATAATGTTGGCATAGCTTCCAATGTATGTAGGTTCCAACTCTGTCATGTCTGTGAATATATTCCTTCTTAGCCAGGACTGGGCAGCTAGAGATAATATGATTTATTGTTTCTTGTCCATCTCCACATATTCTGCAGTTACTTGTAATATTTCTTTTCATTACATGTTTTTGGTAATTTCTGGTGGGGAGGCTTTGGTCTTGTGCTGCAATTAAAAATCCCTCTGTTTCTGCTTTGAGTCCTGAGCTTCTCAACCATTGCTGGGATTTTTCTTTGTCTATTTCTTTTGCGTTTAGTTTAGTGCAGTATTTACCATGAAGGGGATTTTCTTGCCATCGTTTTATCATGGTCCGTTGCTGTTCTATTTTTAGTTTGGATTTCATTTGTTTTATAGCTTTTGTTGTTTCTTCATCATCTTCTTCTTCTTCTTTGTGTTTATTAGGTGGTATGATTTCTTGTTTGTATTTGTCAGCTTCCTTAAATACTGAGAACAGTTTTTTGTTTTGCTCGTGTTTTGCTGCTATCTGGATCAGTTTTCCTTCCTTCTGAAGTAGGTATTTTTGCAGTCCTATGGTGGTTATTTTATAGTAGTTTTCCAGCTGTATAAGGCCTCTACCACCTTCTATACATTGTATATATAGTCTTTCTATGTCAGATTATTATTATTATTATTATTATTATTATTATTATTATTATTATTATTATTATTATTCCTTCATAACACAGTGTAGGTAAAAATGCACCAGAGTCTTTAGTTATCTGTCAAGTCACAAGAAGGACCTCAGACAGATAATACTTTCCTTAAGATGTGCGCTGTGCCCAATAAGGCTGCTTTTTGCAAGACATCAATCTTGCATGGGATTTTCAGTAACCATAAGAAGTCTTGAAGTTTCAATGGGATTGAGCCCAATGCTCTGATCACCATTAGTATTGCTTTTACTGCCATTTCCACTTCCAATTCGGAGCACTTGGTGATTTTTTTCAACCTCTTTACTCACTACATTCAAGTCATTTGGTATGGCTACATCAATGTATTTGTCTCTCTTACTCAA
Organism: Octopus sinensis; assembly: GCF_006345805.1. Classification (NCBI taxonomy): domain Eukaryota; kingdom Metazoa; phylum Mollusca; class Cephalopoda; order Octopoda; family Octopodidae; genus Octopus; species Octopus sinensis. The sequence continues at coordinate 15,546,167 of NC_043015.1, read as the reverse complement.
TATGACAATATCCGGCTGATGGTGTTCAATTATACGATCTGTCTAAAAATCATAGTCCCAGAATAATGTTACTTTTCCATCCTATTATTATTATTATTATTATTATCATTCAGTGGCGGGTTTTTTTATATCGTGCTTTCACTTCACTACCGAGCGCAGCTCTGTGTGCCTTGGGTACGTGCTGTGTTTTGTTGTGATGCTCTGATGGTTACTGTATTGAAAGTGTTTTGCGTAGGATGTGGGCAGTGCCCAGTAGTGCAATTTTCTGTACGTTATATGTGTTTGTAAGTCCTGGTGTTTCCGTTATGTATTTGTCTGAATATTTTTTTATCATGCCTAATGCACCTACTATGATAGGAATTGTTTCTGTTTTTAGATTCCACATTCGAGTTACCTCCATTTCCAGGTCTTTGTATTTTGAAAGTTTCTCCATTTCTTTTAGAGACACATTGTCATCTGCTGGTATTGATACATCAATTAGAAAGCATTTTTTTTCTTCAGGATCTCTGACAACTATATCTGGTCTGTTGGCCCTAATTTCTCTTTGTGTGTGTATTGGCATATCCCAGAGTATGGTTGCTTTCTCGTTTTCTGTGACCTTTTCTGGGGTGTGCCTATACCATCTTTTTTCTGTTGTTATTCCATAATGTTGTCATAGCTTCCAGTGTATGAAGGTCCCAACTCTGTCGTGTCTGTGAATATATTCCTTCTTAGCCAGCTGCAGAGATAATATGATTTATTGTTTCTTGTCCATCTCCACATATTCTGCAGTTACTTGTTATATTTCTTTTCATTACATGTTTTTGGTAATTTCTTGTGGGTTGGCTTTGGTCTTGTGCTGCAATTAAAAATCCCTCTGCCTCTGCTTTGAGTCCTGAGCTTCTCAACCATTGCTGGGATTTTTCTATGTCTATTTCTTTTGCATTTAGTTTAGTCCAGTATTTGCCATGAAGGGGCTTTTCTTGCCATCGTTTTATCATGGTCCGTTGCTGTTCTAGTTTTAGTTTGGATTTCATTGTTTTATAGCTTTTGTTTCTTCTCTTCTTCTTCTTCTTCTTCTTCTTCTTCTTCTTCTTCTTCTTCTTCTTCTTCTTCTTCATATTTGTTAGGTGGTATGATTCTTGTTTGTATTTGTCAGCTTCCTTAAATACTGAGAACAGTTTTTTGTTTTGCTCTTATTTTGCTACTATTTGTATCAGTTTTCCTTCCTTCTGAAGTAGATATTTTTGCAGTCCTATGGTGGTTATTTCATAATAGTTTTCCAGCTGTTTAAGGCCTCTACCACCTTCTATACGTTGTATATATAGCCTTTCTATGTCAGATTTTGGGTGATGCATCCTAGATCCTGTCATTATTTTTCTTGTTTTCCTATCTATTTTGGTTGGTTCGTTTAGTGTCCAGTTAAGGATATTGTAGCTGTAACTTATAAATGGGACAGCTAATTATTATTATTATTATTATTATATTATTATTATTATCATTCAGTGGCGGGTTTTTTTATATCGTGCTTTCACTTCACTACCGAGCGCAGCTCTGTGTGCCTTGGGTACGTGCTGTGTTTTGTTGTGATGCTCTGATGGTTACTGTATTGAAAGTGTTTTGCGTAGGATGTGGGCAGTGCCCAGTAGTGCAATTTTCTGTACGTTATATGTGTTTGTAAGTCCTGGTGTTTCCGTTATGTATTTGTCTGAATATTTTTTTATCATGCCTAATGCACCTACTATGATAGGAATTGTTTCTGTTTTTAGATTCCACATTCGAGTTACCTCCATTTCCAGGTCTTTGTATTTTGAAAGTTTCTCCATTTCTTTTAGAGACACATTGTCATCTGCTGGTATTGATACATCAATTAGAAAGCATTTTTTTTCTTCAGGATCTCTGACAACTATATCTGGTCTGTTGGCCCTAATTTCTCTTTGTGTGTGTATTGGCATATCCCAGAGTATGGTTGCTTTCTCGTTTTCTGTGACCTTTTCTGGGGTGTGCCTATACCATCTTTTTTCTGTTGTTATTCCATAATGTTGTCATAGCTTCCAGTGTATGAAGGTCCCAACTCTGTCGTGTCTGTGAATATATTCCTTCTTAGCCAGCTGCAGAGATAATATGATTTATTGTTTCTTGTCCATCTCCACATATTCTGCAGTTACTTGTTATATTTCTTTTCATTACATGTTTTTGGTAATTTCTTGTGGGTTGGCTTTGGTCTTGTGCTGCAATTAAAAATCCCTCTGCCTCTGCTTTGAGTCCTGAGCTTCTCAACCATTGCTGGGATTTTTCTATGTCTATTTCTTTTGCATTTAGTTTAGTCCAGTATTTGCCATGAAGGGGCTTTTCTTGCCATCGTTTTATCATGGTCCGTTGCTGTTCTAGTTTTAGTTTGGATTTCATTTGTTTTATAGCTTTTGTTTCTTCTTCTTCTTCTTCTTCTTCTTCTTCTTCTTCTTCTTCTTCTTCTTCTTCATATTTGTTAGGTGGTATGATTTCTTGTTTGTATTTGTCAGCTTCCTTAAATACTGAGAACAGTTTTTTGTTTTGCTCTTATTTTGCTACTATTTGTATCAGTTTTCCTTCCTTCTGAAGTAGATATTTTTGCAGTCCTATGGTGGTTATTTCATAATAGTTTTCCAGCTGTTTAAGGCCTCTACCACCTTCTATACGTTGTATATATAGCCTTTCTATGTCAGATTTTGGGTGATGCATCCTAGATCCTGTCATTATTTTTCTTGTTTTCCTATCTATTTTGGTTGGTTCGTTTAGTGTCCAGTTAAGGATATTGTAGCTGTAACTTATAAATGGGACAGCTAATTATTATTATTATTATTATTATTATTATTATTATTATTATTATTATTATCATCATTATCATTATTATTATTATTGAGTGAGAGAGCAGTTCATGCCATCAAAGTGACACTGGGGTAAAATATACGAAGCCCAATATACCCATCATGACTACCCGTCTGATAAGGGTACACCAGGCACATGCATCACAACAATATGTGCGCGACATGGTGATCTCATATCAAGATAAACAGCACATGACCTTGCAGGTGGGGCCCAGTTAGAATTTTCTTCAGGTTGAGTAGCCCATCCTGCTCAAAAGGTCCCTGAATAAGGGTTGTTTAAGGATGTTGAAAGAACAACCCATGTTTCCAGAGGTGAATTATTCAAACCCCAAAGAATCCCTCTCAACACATGGCTATGATGCTCCCCCACTACTTCTGCTCATGATCAGAGATGCACATATTGTCAGCCACTAAGGGACATTTATTATGAGGGTCATAGCCCAAGTAATTAGAGAGAGAGTTAGTTTAGATGAGATGCAGTTTGGGTTTGTGCCAGGGAAAAGTACTACTGATGCTATATTCCTGGTAAGGCAGCTGCAGGAGAAATACCTAGCCAAAGATAAGCCCCTGTACCTGGCTTTTGTTGACATGGAGAAAGCCTTCGACAGGGTCCCTCGATCCCTTATCTGGTGGGCAATGAGGAAACTAGGGATAGATGAATGGTTAGTGAGAGCTGTGCGGGCCATGTATAGGGACGCTGCTAGTAGGGTGAGGGTTGGAAACGAGTACAGTGAAGAATTCCGGGTAGAGGTAGGGGTCCATCAAGGCTCAGTACTCAGCCCCCTCCTATTTATCATAGTCCTCCAGGCAATAACGGAGGAATTCAAGACAGGATGCCCTGGGAGCTCCTCTATGCTGATGACCTTGCTCTAATTGCTGAGTCGCTATCAGAACTGGAGGAGAAGTTTCAGGTGTGGAAACAAGGATTAGAATCGAAGGGCCTCAGAGTCAATCTAGCTAAAACCAAAGTCGTAATCAGTAGGAAGGTAGACAAATCACAAATGCCTTCAGGTAGATGGCCCTGCTCGATCTGTAGAAAAGGTGTAGGTAGAAACTCTATAAGATGCACCAAGTGTAAGCTATGGACACATAAGAGGTGCAGCAATGTCAAAGGAAGGCTAACTAGGAAGATGGTTTTTGTATGTGGCAGATGCTCAGGAACAATAAACACTGAAAATGCTCTGAGACCAACTTCAGTCACTTTCCAGGGAGAAAAACTAGAAATAGTTGATAGTTTCCGTTACCTAGGTGACCAAGTCAGCAGCGGGGGCGGGTGTGCTGAAAGTGTAACTGCTAGAGTAAGAATAGCTTGGGCAAAGTTCAGAGAGCTCTTACCTCTGCTGGTGACAAAAGGCCTCTCGCACAGAGTGAAAGGCAGACTGTATGATGTGTGTGTACGAACAGCCATGCTACATGGCAGTGAAACATGGGCCGTGACTGCTGAGGATATGCGTAAGCTCGCAAGAAATGAAGCCAGTATGCTCCGATGGATGTGTAATGTCAGTGTTCATAATCGACAGAGTGTAAGTACCTTGAGAGAAAAGCTGGACCTAAGAAGCATCAGTTGTGGTGTGCAAGAGAAACGTTTGCGCTGGTATGTTCATGTGGCGAGAATGGATGAAGATAGTTGTGTGAAAAAGTGCCACACCCTAGCGGTTGAGGGAACCTGTGGAAGAGGCAGACCCAGGAAAACCTGGGACGAGGTGGTGAAGCACGACCTTCGAACTTTAGGTCTCACTGAGGAAACGACTAGAGACCGAGTCCTCTGGAAGTGTGCTGTGCGCGAGAAGACCCGGCAGGACAAGTGAGTTCATAACCCGTGGCCTTCTACTTGGGATGGAGCCAGCCTACGTATGCATACCTTCCCTTCTTGGGACACAAAACTCTACTTGTGAAGACCTGTTGAGGCAAGTGAGGATCAGAATCGAAATCGATCAATGGAAATTGCAGATGTGTTACCAGTGCCGGTGGCATGTCGATACTCTACTTGTGAAGACCCGTTGAGGCAAGTGAGGATCAGAATGGAAATCGATCAATGGAAATTGCAGATGTGTTACCAGTGCCGGTGGCATGTCAAAACTCTACTTGTGAAGACCCGTTGAGGCAAGTGAGGATCAGAATGGAAATCGATCAATGGAAATTGCAGATGTGTTACCAGTGCCGGTGGCATGTAAGAGAACCTTCCGTTTCGCGACCGTTGCCAGCACCGCCCTGTTTCGTGTCCGTTGCCAGCCTCGCCTGGCCCTTGTGCTGGTGGCACATAAAAAGCACCATCCGTTCGTGGCCGTTTGCCAGCTCTGTCTGGCACCTGTGCGGGTGGCACGTAAAAAGCACCCACTACACTCACGGAGTGGTTGGCGTTAGGAAGGGCATCCAGCCGTAGAAACACTGCCAGATTTGACTGGGCCTGATGAAGCCTTCTGGCTTCACAGACCCCAGTAGAACCGTCCAACCCATGCTAGCATGGAAAACGGACGCTAAACGACGATGATGATGATGATGATTAAAGTGGAAAGCTGCAGAAACATTAGCATGCCAGACAAAATCCTTTACAATATTTTGTTTGTCTTGTATGATACAGTGTACTGCAATTTCTGTTGAAATATCTACCAAAGAATATAAGAAGTAGTACCAATATGTATATCTTAGACATTGTTGTGTTTTGTTGTGTGGCATACTTGCTTCTGGTAGCTATTTTGTAAGTGAAAAGTATTGTATGGAAATATAATTTTAAAAGTTTGTGAAACAAGCCTCTCATTGCTGTTGCCTACCTTCCTGTATCAAGATATTTATAGTTTTTCAAGGATATGTAGTTTTTTTTATAATTACTGCAAAGAAAATTTCATTTGGTAATGCTTGAATAAAATGCTTTAAAGTGAGAAGCAGAACCATCTTCAAAATGAAAGAGTCAAATATAATGTTGTTAATAATAATAATCTTTTCTATTACAATCACAACACCTAAAATTTTGGGGGAAGGGCTTAGTCAATTACATCACCCTCGGTGCTCAGCTGGCACTTATTGTATCAACTATGAAAGGATAAAAGGCAAAGTTGAACTCAGGACATAAAGTTAAATGAACTGTCACTAAGTATTTTGTGGACATTCTAATGATTCTGCCAGCTTGCTGCCTTAATAATAATAATAATAATAATAATAATAATAATAATAACAACCTTCTCTACTGAAAGCACAAAACCTGAAATTTTGCGGGAGGAGACCAGTCAATTACATTGACCCCAGTATTTCACTGGTACTTAATTTGTTGACCCTAAAAGGATGAAAGGTAAAGTCAGACTTGATAGAATTTGAACTCAGAATGTGAAGACAGACAAAATATCACTAAACATTTTGCCCAGCATGCTAACAATGCTGCCAACTCACGACCTTAATAATATGAAAATTCCTTTCCATTAAGAATGAAATGTCTGATTTTCTCATGCACCAAGTTTGGCAATCATTAACTCTAATGTTTTATCCTGACAAGTTTTTGTCTTACAACATTGAAGAGTTACATCATCACTTTCAAAAATGTAATTCATGGTGTCTGATTATATTGTGAGTTTTCCCTTGTAAATATATTTTCATGAACCCATGGATAGATAAAAAATTTGTGTTGTTTATGAATATGAGTTCCATCATGGAACCAATGCATCCCAGACAGCTCGAAACCCCAATGAGGTGTTTGGTGAAGATGAGCACACTGTATGTCAATGGTTTAAAGAAAGAAAGAAAGAAAAAAAGAATGAAAGAAAGAGATATTGAGGAAGAGCGTCCATCCATGTATCATGTGTTTCTTCATCTCACCACTAATATGAGAGTGCAAAACTGTTTCAGCAATAATGAAACCACCTCTCAAGCTCAACTGGCGTATCATTCTGTTTGGTTATTGCAAATTGGTGATGGAAGAATCCCCAACATTCAAAGACAATTATATGATGATGTAATAGTGATTCCTCAGCAATTTCAAGTGAACAGCAAGGAGGATTTGGTCAACCATGTCTATGAAGATTTAGAGGTTAATTTTAACCTTTAAGTATTTGCATAAATAAGAATATGTAAATATATTATCCGATTATATCTTTTGTATATTTCTCAAACAATAGTTGAATTAAATTGAAATGTTATTCTAATCATAGCATTGTTTTTACCTTATTGACGGGTCATGTCCTAGTAATAATAATAATTACTTCTACTATAGGCAGAAGGCCTGAAATTTGGGGGAGGGGACTAGTCGATTATATCAACCCAAGTGTTTCACTGGTACTTAATTTATTGACCTCAAAAGGATGAAAGGCAAAGTTGACCTCACCTTTCATCCTTTCAGAGTTGATAAATTAAGTACCAGTCAAGTACAGGAGTCAATGTGATTGTCTATCCCCCTACCACAAATTTCAGGCCTTATGCCTTAATTATAGTAATAATGGTTTCAAATTTTGGTATAAGGCCAGCATATTTTGGAGAGGGTCTAAGTTGATTAAATCAACTCCAGTGTTCAACTGGTATTTAGTAGATATGTACAGGGATTGATTTATTCTATTAAAATTCCTCAAGACAGTGCCCCAGCATGGCTGCAGTCTAATGACTGAAACATATAAAAGGTAAGAGATTTACATACATACATACATACATACATACATACATACATACATACATACATACATACATACACATACATACATACATACATACATACATACATACATACATACATACATACATACATACATACATACATACATACATACATACATACATACATACATACATACATACATACATACATACATACATACATACATACATACATACATACATACATACATACTACATACATACATACATACATACATACATACATACATACTACATACATACATACATACATACATACATACATACATACATACATACATACATACATACATACATACATACATACATACATACATACATACATACATACATACATACATACATACATACATACATACATATATATATATATATATATATATATATATATATCCATCTTTATAGAATTTCAGATCTCCTGAACACTTCTGGCATGTCTAACTTTCTATGATTTAGCAGCCTTCAGTTGGACATCAATATAAGCTAAATTTAACTCCACTTAAAACATACATTATTTACAAACTTCATAGAACAAAAGAATCTGAGATATCTGAGATAGAAAGAAAACAAAAGATTTACTTGTGTATCTTACATAAATGAATACTCAAAGATGTTTATTGCACACTGGAAAATCAACAAGTGTAAACATTGAAGTCTGCGGAAGAGATTTTTATATAACACTGGTAAAACCTTTCCAAATTTAGTAAAATTTCACATAAATAAAAAATAAAAATTTAGCTCAATTAGAAACAGGGGAAGAATGCAATATGCCAGCCAAGGCTTTTATTTCATCAATTACAAACAGTGCTATTAATACCTGCCATTTTAGAATGCATGAAATAAGGTTAGCTTAATCTAGAGACCTGACATATTAATCTCCTCAAGCTCCAAACAATGGTGAAAAAAGAAATCTTTTAAGAATGCACAAGAAAATTAAGAAACTGAAATAAGAACTAAATTACATGTTTGATCTAAATGTTTAAATGTAAAGTAGCATGTATGCGTACATGAGCATGAAATGTATGTGACGCTGTGTGTGTGTGTGTGCATGATGTGTGGGTGTGTGTGTGTATGTGTGTGTATGTGTGATGGGGAGGGTCATGTAGGTTTGATGAGTTTCAGTGTGATGTGGTGGTTCAGTCATTTCATTGGGTTTCTGAGCAGTACCTCTCTCTCTCTCCTCCATCTCTCTCTCCTCCTTCTCTCTCGCCACACACACAGATATATACAAATATATATATATATATATATATATATATATATATATATATATACACACACATGTGTATATGTGTATCTGTGTGTGTATGTGTGTGTAGAGTTAAATATATATTATATATATCACATGATCACGTGATATATATATATATATATATACAAGGGATGTTCATTAAAGATTTCCCCTGACCCACTTCCCAAGGACTGGGATAAAGGAAACTTAGCATAATTATTAGTCCGTCTCTATATAGTCACCCCCAATGGTGTCACACTTCTCCCATTTCTTGATGCAGCAGTGAAGACCTCATCAGTAGAAGTCAGTAGGTTGCATCTGGAGCCAAGACATCATCTTGGAAATAAGTTCATCATCATCTGAAAAGTGCTTCCCCTTCAAAAAGACTTCATGGTTGGAAAGAGGTGCAAGTCAGATGGTGCAAGGTCAGAAGAGTAAGGGGGATGAAGAAGGATTTCACAGCTGCAGGGGTGTGCTTTCATGTGGGGAACATGCACGTTATGAGCTGGTGTGCTGTCTTGGAGGAAGCTGATTCCTTTGGTCAGCATGCCTCGCCTCTCTGCTTTGATGGCATCTTGCAATTTCTGCAGCAGAAAAGCATAATATGCTCCATTAATTGTGGTGCCCTTTGCCAGAAAATCTGTCATCACTACTCCACATTGATCTCAGAAGACTGTGAGCTTCACTTTGTGTGCCGAGGGTTGGACACAAGTCTTCTCTGCTTTGACTGGATCATAGTGATGGACACATGTTTCATCCTGTGTGATAAGTCTGCCAAAACAGTCCTCTTCATTTTCTTGTCACTTTGCTAAAAGAGCCTGGAAGCAATTGACTTGTTCCTGCTTCTGAAAAGGTGTGAGCATCTGGGAATCTATCATGCGGACAACTTCTGCATGTGAGAATGGTCATGAATGATTTTTTCCACAGACCCTACACTTATCTTCAATTCTTGGGTTAGTTGCTGAATAGTTATGTGGAAATCCCCCAAAATGACGGCTTCCACACTATGGATGGTGTTATCACCAATGGCAGAATGTGGTTGTCTAGGAATAGGAGCTGGTGATGTTATGGGGATGTAAATAAATGAACAGCAGTTGTGAAGCAGTGATGAGGGTGACACAGGGTGACACACAGAGACAAAGACACAAACATACACTTACATATATACATATATATATATATGATTGATTTCTTTCAGTTTCTGTCCATGAAATCCATATACGCACACACAAAGATAAATTGATAGATACAACTGAGTGGGCATACAAAAATATGAGACACTGCCTAGTGCTTTTTTTTTATTTTGATAAGCCTGGTACTTATTCTATCTGTTTCTTCTTGTGAAACCAGTAAGTTATGGGGATGTAAATAAACGAACAGCAGTTGTAAAGCAGTGATGAGGGAGAAACACAGATATAAAGACACACACATAGACTTACATATATATATATATATAATATATATATATATATATATATATATATATATATATATATATAATATATATATATACGATTGATTTCTTTCAGTTCCTGTTTACAAAATCCAGTGACAAGGCTTTGGCTGGTCTGAAGCTATAACAGAAGACACATGCCAAGTCACCACACAGTGGGACTAAACCCAGGACCATGTGTTTTGGAACCAAGTTTGTTACCACACACCTGCACCTATGTATATGTGTGTGTGTGTATGTGCATGGGTGTATATATGTATGCATGTATACATGTGTACATATTACATGTACATGTATATATATATACATCTACACATATACATGTATACATATGCATCTATATATATACACATGTATATATATATACATCTATATATATATACATTTGTGCAGATGTATACATATATATATATATATATATATAATATATATATATGTATGCATCTGCACAAATGTATATGTATATATAGATGTATAAACATGTATATAACTATACATCTATATATATATACATTTGTGCAGATGTATACATATATATATATATACATATATATATATGTATATATATAGATGTATATGTATACATGTATATGTGTAGATGTATATATATAGATGTACATGTAATATGTACACATGTATACATGTATACATATATACACCCATGCACACGCACACACACACACACAACCAACTGTTCCAGGATCCTACTCTGGTCCTGGGGACAGTTCTATTTGATGTGACCTGGTTCCAGATTCTTAGCTGATTGGGTCCACAGGATCAAAACAGCTTGTGACCCAACCCAATCAGCTGCCAGCAAAATTTTAGCATTAAGCAGCTTGGATCCATTGCCACACAGACCATGGCAGATAGTGTCCCCTATCTACTCAGGTTCTATTCCGGGTGGAAACCCGCAGACCCAAGCTGTTGCCAACATCTTCCCACCATATATGGGAAGAAACAAAATCTCTTTGCCCTCTAAGGGCTGGCTCGCAAATTTGCAAGCCTCCTCAGGGGTGTCAAATAGCAACCACACCATTGCATATATGACTCTTCCGGCTGGAAATGAATTTAATAGTTGGCAAATACTCTGCCAACTCTTTTTCAATTTGAGTCTTTTGAAGGAGGGCAATGGTGTCAAGTGACTTTGAGTAAGTACTTAACACCACCATCCTCTCTTCAAAGTCTTTCATCCACTGTTTGTATGGGACAATCTCCCACTCCAACGCAGTGTTGTTTGTCTTTTTTGCTGTGTTTTTTTTTTTGTGGGGGGAGCTCACAAAAGACAAAAGTTCACAGAATTCAAAAAAACAAAAATGCAGGAAGGAAGGAAGAAGACAAGAAACAGTTAAAAAAACACAGCAAACTATTCTGGCTGTCCTGGTACTCCTGGCCAACACGGCAATCCTCTTGGTAAGGGCACAAAACAATTTCACCAAAAAATGGTAAAAAATAAGTACAATTTAGGAGGAGGGATACACCCCCAAAATACACTTCTCACCGCTAAATGAGACTTTAAACACAACTACAGGCAGACAATTTGCCAGGAACTCAGTGGAGATTTCTTGTTCGATGAAATAGATAAACATGAGCATCAAATCCCCACTGAATCCCCAAAAAAACAAATGTCTTACCTGGTAGTTGTGTTTCACTTGTTCAATAATTCCCGACGTTGGTGTACAGTGACATGACTCCTAGCAATGCAAAGAAAACATTGACCAACACATGTGCAGGATGCAAGCTTCTTACCACACAACCATGCCTGCACCTTTATTGAAAATTTTGGCTTAAATCCATCCCTTCTTGACATTATATGATGTATTTGATGCAAAACTTTTGTTTATATCTTTTACTTGTGTCAGTCATTCTTTGGACTATGGCCAACAAGGAAACTTGGAACATCATAATTTTTTTTATTTATTTATATATTCTTTTATTTTGCATTGGCACAGGTATAGCTGTGTGGTTAAGAAGCTTGCTTCCAAACATATGGTCATGGGGTCAATACACTGTGCAACACCTTGGGCAAGTGTTTTCTATTATAGCCCCAGTGAATTTGGTACATGGAAACTGTGTGGAAGCCTGCTATATGCATGTGTGTGTGTCTTTGTGTTTAGCCCCATCCACTGCTTGACAACCAACATTAGTTTGTTTATATCCCTTAAATTAGCAGTTTAGCAAAAGAAATCAATAGAATAAATATTTTACTTAAAACTAAGAATTAGTCTTAATTTATTCAACTAAAACCCTTCAAGGCAGTGTCCCAGCATGGTTGTAGTCCAATCAATGACAGACACAAATCTATATATATAAAGCTGAAGTTGTCTGTGTGTGGCAGGTTTGGTAGGTTTCAACTAACGCTATCTCCTCCGAGACCCTGTGGCGCAAGTTAACCAAAAGTGAAAGTGTAATAGAAGGCTTCATTCTGTAGAAGAAAAATTCAAATCGGACCATATTAAAACCAAAAATTATTTACATCAAAAAGGTGCTTTTTTTCTATGAAAATCCCTATTTTTTACAATTTTTTGACTGCTGTATTGCCATTTTTTAGTGTATTTCAACCAGAAAAATGTTCACTTAAAGAGCTACATAATGCAAAATTTTTACTTTTCAAAAATTTCAATTCTAAAGGGTTGAAAAGAAAACAAACCTGAGCAACGCCGGGTGATACTGCTAGTAGATGATAAAAATGAAAGATAAAATACATGAGAGCAAAAAAAAAAACCTAAAAGAAATACGTAATTTTTAAAGGCTTCAGATGACCATAGACCAACTACTTTCTTGATCTCAAGTTATGTTGTACTGAGGAGCCCATAACAAGGGGGAAATGGTGCTAACTACAACTACTAGGACACCTAAAAAAATGGATTATACGGAAATATTATTAAGAAGAATATTCACCCACTCCATAATCTTTCAGTAAACTCTCTCTCCTTTTACTCTGTAAGTAGCTATAAGTAGCAACAGCAATTAGTTCCAGTCAGATACCCACTTCTAAAATATATATCTTTACAATAGTCCATTTGTGTCATCCTTATTATTATTTCAATAAAATTGATATTACTCATGGTTTCAAATGCTATATTTGCTCATGAACTTAAAGTTCTTATAGTACAGAGTAATCATTTTATATACAGTTACTGAAAGAGAAGCATTTTTGCATATAAAAATTTAATGATTGATTAACAATCAGCTATGAAGGATTATATAAAAAATAATGCAGTAAGAGAAAAGATAATCTGTTCTGATTTTCTTGATTAATTCCATGGCTGTTGAAACACAAACCAGGTATTAGGATTAATCAAGCAAAAATATTGGTAATCATAAATACTATTGCTTATATGAAATCAATATCTTTACCTATAAAGAATAGGAATTTTTTGAAAAATATACATAAATGTTCTGTTTTGTTCACTAAAATGAATTTGTAGCAAATCATGGATTTTTGTATGATAGAACTGTTAAATACAGAATGCGGGTATGTCTATGTAGTTGATAGACATGGCAATGGAAGTAAGAAGCTTGCTTTACAACCATGTGGTCTTGGGTTCAATCTGACTGAACTGTACTTTGGGCAAGTGTCTTCCACTAAAGCCCCAGACTGACCAAAGCATTGTGAATGAATATGGTAGATGAAAACTGAAAGAAGCCTGTCTTATATATAGGTGCAGGAGTGGCTGTGTGGTGAGTAGCTTGCTTACCAGCGATATGGTTCTGGGTTCAGTCCCACTGTGTGTCACCTTGGGAAAGTGTCTTCTACTATAGCCTCAGGCCAACCAAAGCCTTGTGAGTGGATTTGGTTGATGGAAACTGATGGAAGCCCATCATATATATATACGGGGTTGAACAAAATAATGGAAGCACCTTAAAATTTCAAACAAATTTATTTTAATAAGGGGTAGGACCACCTTTGGTAGTAATTACAGCTTGAATTCTATGAAGTATGGATTCGTACAAAGTTTGAATTGTTTCCAAAGGAATTTTTGTCTATTCTTCAGCTAAAACAGTCTCCAGTTCTTGTTGTGATGATAGTGGAGGATATCGACTCCTTACTTGTTTTTCTAAAATGCACCATAAATGTTCAATAATATTGAGATCTGGGGACTGTGGTGGCCAGATAAGATGTTCAACTTCACTAGAATGTTCCTTGTGCCATTCAGTAACAACTTGAGGTGTGTGAATTGGTGCATTATCATCCTGAAGGATCGTGTTTCCCTTCGGAAACAGTTCTGCAACCATAGGATGAATTTGATCAGATAAAATGCTTAAATAGTCTTGACTATTAATTCTGCCATGAAGGGAAACCAATCGGCCAACAAATTTTGAAGATACAACCCCCCCAGATCTTCACAGATCATCCTCCATGTTTAACAGTTGGAAGAAGGTAGTCTGGGTCAAATGCTTCTTTTGGCTGTCTCCTCACTTATACTTGGCCAGTGGCCAGAAATAAGTTAAAGGATGACTCGTCCGACAAAATAACATTCTTCCACTGCTCTAGGGACCAATACTGTAGGTTTTTACTCCACTCTAAATGCTTTGAAATGTTTATTTTTGAAAGTAGTGGTTTTCTGATTGCAGCCCTCCTGTGAAATCTGGCTTTGTGCAGCTCCTGGTGAACATTTTTTGTGGAAACAGGGTTCTCGAGGTGGTCATTAAGCTCTGCAGTAATTTTGGGAGCTGTACTTTTGTGATCCTTTCTAACAATTCATGTAAGAGTCCAACGGTCCCTATCTGAAAGTTTTGGGTTGCTTCCAGAGTTCTGTTTCGACGAGGAGGTTTTTCCCTTTCTCAAAGGCTGTCATTACTTTCAAGACAGTACATCTTGATACACCAAACATTTCAGTTGTTTATGTTATGCTAGCGCCTGCTATACGAGCACCAACAATTTGACCTCTTTGAAAGTCCAACAGATCTGTTATTTTAATGAATTTAATTACCTTTTTCTGATGATATCTGAAAAGAAACAGCAATTTTAGCAAAACATATTAAGCAACACTAATAATAAATCAAAAAACAAAAATAAACAAGCTTTTGACAGTTTTATAGATATTTCAAAATTATGATGCTATGATGCTAGGTGTTTCCATTATTTTGTCCAACCCCTGTATATATATATGCGTGTGTGTGTGTGTATATATATATATATATACGTATATGTTTGTGTGTCTGTGTTTGTACTCCTACCATCACTTGACAACTGATATAGGTGTGTTTACGTCCCCGTAACTTAGTGCTTCGGCAAAAGAAACCAATAGAATCAGTACTAGGCATATTAAAAATAAGTTCTGGGGTCGATTTGCTCAGTTAAAGGTGGTGCTCACAGTCAAATGACAGAAACAAATGAAAGAATGAAAGAATAAACTGCCCAATGAATGGGAACGTGAAACTCTGAGTAGCAGTTTTTGCGATATTTTTGTGATGTTTTTGCAGCTTTAATAATAAAGCATATTACTCCTTTATTTGAGTATTATTTTTTTTTCACCTTCTTTCACATTTATGTGCTTAGTCAGGTATACACACACACACACACACACACACACACATACGTATATATAAGAAGAAAAAAGAAAATGAAATTCACAAGATTCATTATTATTCACTATTCACTATCGCTTTGACCCATCATGCTCAGATGTTTGCATATCATCTTACTTGTGAGAGTGAGATGATATACTAACAGTTGTGGTGCATCAAAAGGTACCACATTTTTTAAATCTCTGTTTTGCTTATTTCTATTAGAATACATATTGGTGGTTGTAGTGTATTACTTGTCTACATGAATACATGACATCAGGTAGACAAACACTATTGAATGGGCTTTAAACAGCATACTACATACAAGGTGTATACCCAAATATAAAATTATTACATACATATATATGTGTGTACATACATACGTATATACATACATACACACACACACACATACATACATACATATATACATACATACACACATACATACATACACACATACATACATACATATATATATGCATATATATAAATACATATACATACATATATATATATAATATATATATATATATATTATATATATTATATATATATATATATGTATGTATGTATGTATGTATGTATATACATATATATATGTATGTATATATATATATATATATATATATATATAGAGAGAGAGAGAGAGAGAGAGAGAGAGAGTAACAGAAAAGGAGGAATTTCAATTATCCACACATCGTAAGTTGTAATATATATAAGGAATTAAAAAAGGAAAATACACACACTTTACATAGTGTTAATATATCAACCGGTTTCGTTTTCACTATTCATGATATTATGGTTTACTTATTTGAATATGTATTTTCTTAAGAAAAAATTTTTGTCCATGTTGTGTGTGATGATATTTACGAGTGAATGATTTCACAAGTAGAAAAATAAGGGGAGGTAATTGGTTTTCATTATTATCGTTATTGGTGTGGGCAAGGGAGATAACTGTTCAGCCTTCGTAAGGGGAGGAGAATATATATACAAGAAAAAAAGGCTTCGTAAAACTTGTTTAGTGAGGGGATTTATGTACATTGATGTAATCGTGAAAGATAAAAGTTTGTTATGCGTGCATGTTAAGATGTGTTCTGTATTTTTCAATTAAACAAGTTTCTTTATTTAAACGTTCTTGTGGGGAAATTGTCTTTGCTCTAGTAGAAGGGGAAGACTGTGAAATTTGGTTTGATATTAACTGCACATTTTTCTATATGTTCATTGGGAGAAATTTGCCGATATTGCGGGAAACGGATTTGCTCTTCATGTAGAGTGGTTCTCTGTCTCAAGGTCATACTCGTCTGTCCAATATAGTTGTGTCTGCAACCCGAGCAAGTTATTACATAAATTAGGTTCTTAAAGGCACAAGTGAAACTAATTTTAATTGTGAACCTCTTTCTTTGTTTGAAAAGGAAATCCGAGCCAAGTATGTTGGTGCAGGTTCCACAGTTTGGGCGTTAACATTTTTTAACCGTTGGTTTCGTGGTTGTTTTGTAAAGCTTCGCATTTGTTAGCAGTTTCTTTAGCGATTTGTGTCGCTTTTTGCATTTGATGAGTGTGTGCGTTTTCAGGATGTCATTCATTTTTGGATCTCTAGTTAGAAGAGGAAGATTTTGCACAATAGTGTTGAATGCCTCACTATTTTTGGGGTTGTGTGTTGATATAAATAGTAATGTTTTGAGATGAGGTGTGGTGTTATGTTTTGTTGTTCTTAGTGTTTTTATGTCTAATTTTTTGGTATGTTTAATTCCCTCGTCTATAAGTGAAGGTAGATGTTGTTTTGAGGTCTTGAAGACGAAGGTCCCAAGATATTCTATCAGACACTATTGTGCAAATCATTTTTGCCAAATTGAAAGGGATATTTATTGTGATATGTTTCAGGTGGCATGAGATAAAGAGGAGATATTGTTTTGAGCCAGTTGATTTATAATAGATGTCAGTTATAATTTGATTGTTGACTTTTTTTATCATGATGTCTAAAAATGGGAGCTGTTCTTTGTTATATTCCATTGTGAATTGAATGTTACTATTTATATCATTTAGTGTTGATTTGAAATTCAAAAGTTTGTCGATGTTCTTCCGAATGATAAAACAGTCATCCAGGTATCTTTTCCAATTTTCTCTTATGTAAAGGTAACATGGGTAACCATATTTCTGAAGTGATACTTCATATAAGATGAATTCAATACAACCCATTATTAGGTTCACAAGAACAGAGGCTGCTTTCGTTTCCATCGCAATTCCGCATTTCTGACGATAGTATGTGTCATCAAATAGGAAATAATTGTTCTGAAGTATAAATTTTAAAGATTCAATAATAAAGATCTGATTTGTGCGTTCCAGGAGCACTTCGGGGGTACTTTTCCAACCAGAATTTAATTGCTTTTATTCCATAGTTATGCGGGATGTTGGTGTAAAGATTGATAACATCGTGGGTGACCAATATTGCCGCTTCACTAATTGTTTTTGGTAGGTGTTCTAGCATGTCTAAATCGCCTCTAATGAAACTTTTGATGTATTTCACCAAGGGTTTCAGTAGTATGTCTAGAAAATTGCTTAGGCGGTGGGTTTCATAGGCTGGCCCACCTACAAAGGGTCTTAAAGTTAAGTCTCCTAGCGTTTGGATATTTACGTATTTGCTTAGTGATTGTTTACAGGCGTCATTGATTTTGCTCTTGTGTATTATAGGAAGGCCGTAAAAAAGACTGGGTTTACATTTGTTTCTTTTTCTGTCAGGCTTTTTCCGTGTAGAAGAATTAACGATGCAAGATTTTTCATTGTTTTTTTTTTGTTTTTTTATAGTTTATAACTTTTTCGTAGAAGGCCTCGTTTTCTAATATGGAAAGTACTAGTTTTTTATAGTGTTGTGTGTCCATCAGAACTACAATACTTCCTTTGTCTGCTTCTTTAATTGTCAGGTTAGTCAAAGTTTGAACGAACTATGCATGACACTATATTCATTTTTCGCAAATAACTTTGAAAAAAATCATCACCTAAATACTTAAACCATAACGAAAATATACCAATGTCAGCACATTTGATTAAAAGTCGCATTAGCCATATTTGGTCCCAAAATCTTCACACTCGTCATATATATATATATATATATATATATATGGTGAGTATGAATATATTCCTGTACGACTGTGCATTTATGTTTACATTTGTATAAGAGTATATTTATTTGTATAAATGTCAAATATAAGAGTAGGCATATATCTATGTGAGGATGAAGCTGCGTATACATATATACGTATGTGTGTGTGTGTGTATTTATACATATATATGCATGTATATGTATATGTGTATGTGTGTATAGAGATGTGTATATGAGTATGTAAATGTGTGTGTGGACATATTTATATATGTCTGTGTGAGTGTGTATGTATGTAGATTTTACAAATGCAGAAGGTTTCTCTCTATTGTGAGAATGTGGTTGTGTGTATTTTTTATAATTTTTTTCATTTTTTATATTCTATATCTTTTATTTTTTTTCATGCCTATTAGAGTAACTTCCCTTTTATTCAAAGCTTTTTTTCATAGCAAATATCATCCAAAAAGCAGACGAAAATGCCTCGAAGCCTTTAGCTCTGGCATTTGAAACTCTGAGTTCTATTATGACAATTTACTGATTGTCCTATATATATATATATATATATATATATATATATATATATATATATATAATATATATATATATATATATATGTATGTATGTATATGTATATATATAATATATATATATAATATATATATATAATATATATAATATATAAACAACTATTCAAAACTATTAGATCACATGGTTTTTTTTAAAGTTATTTAGAAATTTATCTCTGTATTTAACGTGGACTAAGTGGCATGATGTATTGTAAATGGGTATTTCATGAATACTTTGAGATGTAAAACTTTTAACTTCACAAAACCTGGTTTTCCAATCTACCCTAGCAATATCAACACTTAAAAACTATAAACCCACTAAAATATTTTCATTTCTTTCCGGTTTGTTTCGGAAAATATTCAACTCAATCGTATTAACCATGATCAAGATTACATTTCTTGTATACCTAAAGCTACAAAGGTTTTCCAAAATTGAGCAAGGGAAGATTCTTGTGCTGAAAGCAGAAGGAGTGAATAACCAGAAGATTGCCAAGAAGATCTGGCGAAGCAAAATGCCAGCAGACAATTTTAGGGACCTTAATATCTACCTCATATAACTAATTTTTTTAAACACTCAAAGGAAATAACTCATTTCATTGTTTATTTTCGATTAATTTTAATATTGATTTTTTTGTGTGTCCTATTTCTAATTTTTGCAGACAATATCACTTTCATACATTATTTGACACATGAGCAGAACTCATGTCGGGAAACCTCATGACATACTTAGATTGTTGAAAAAAAATCGATAATAGAGCCCTTCCAATGGATCCTTCTATCTACTACATATTATGAATATTTTATTTAAACTACCCAAGGGTAATAACCCATACCACCTGCAGATTTTTGCAAAGCAATTGGTATTTGATTCTCATGATCAGCCAACGTAATTCTGCATTTCACTACTCACAGTTTTGAACTGCTAAACATTATTATTGCACTTCCTTAATTTGAATCTTAAACCTTAAAGACATCATTCATACATACTTTTTGGAATGCCCATTATTCCAATAATTCTGCATTTTTACAGTTACACTTTTTCCATGAGAGTAGATAAATTTTTAATTCCACAACGTATTTGTAGTGGCTTCATGCAGGCATAGCATGGATTTGATCATAGATTTCCAAATTTCACTTAACACTTCAACAGCCCTTTTCTCACGGTTAACAATAGTTTTTCTGTGAATGACAGCAGTTATACATTTCCCAGATGCCTTCACTAAGCAGAATAATGTATTTGCCTCTTGCCAACCTCCAACAAGTAGTCCAATGAATAAAATTATTAAAAGATTAAAAGATTATCTATTGATATTAGCAATTGAAATATTGTTTTTAATCTTTGAAATGAAGCATCGACATATTTGTAAATTTATACTAAGCTTAACTTTTAATAATGTTGTTTACTTTAGATTTGTTTTCTAATAATATTATTTCATTGGAATTCAAAAATTAATAATTTAATAGATTTTTTTTTTTCCTATTTGAATTATAGTATTAATTTCATTTCCTCTTTGATAATTTTGTATTGTTAAAAAATTACATGTCCAACTTTCTCAACAATAGCAGTATGGAGATCCTATGTTTTGGCTACATAACAGGTTCAATCTATCAAATATCTATGTTAGAAGCAGTCAGAAAATTTTGGAAGACTTTTTAAGCTTAACAAAACTGGATTATAGTCTGCATATTCTTTATTAATCATAATCTGTACATTCTTTATTAATCTCTGACTAGAAATTGAATCTCATGATCTAGCTATGCTCTCTATATTTCACTTTGATAACAAAAACTGGAATGCAGCCATGGCTGTGTGGTAAGAAATTTGCTTCCCAAATACTTAGTTCTAGGTTCAGTCCCACTGTGTAGTGCCTTCTACAAGAGGGATGCTGAAAAGTTCCTGGCTGTAAGGGTATTGCAAAAGACCCGGTAGGAGATCTAACCTGAGTTCTATTTACAGGATTTAGAAAAACTTAAGGACCTCTGTGATAAGTTTGTGAATCTGAGAAGGGAATATGGTGGGTAAAATCATAATTGACTGATCCTCTTGTATTTTCTTTTACCCAAAACCCGGAACTTTTCGGCACCCATTTGTATAACCAAAGGCTCGTGAGTGTATTTGGTAGACATAAGCTAAAAGAAGCCCATCATGTGTATATATACATACATACATATACATACATATATATATATATATATATATATATATATATATATAAAATATCCAGTTAAAAGAAGGAAAGAAAATGGAGATCAGGAAGTTAATTATTTATTATTAACAGATTGGTCATCTTCACTTCTTACAGCTGTTTCAATTAATACTCAATAATTTAATTACAAATTTGTACATTAAATTTGCATTTTTGAGTCTGCTGGAATGAATTGAAAGGTTCACATATAACATCTCAAGGTACATCTTTTTTTTCTCTGTTGAAATTATACCCTTGTCATATAAATGCAAATTTAATGTACAAATTTGTAATTAAATAATTGAGTATTAATTGAAATGGCTGTAAGAAGGGAAGATAACCAATTTGTCAATAATAAATAAATAATTGTTAACTTCCTTATCTCCATTTTCTATCTATCTTTTAAATTGATATAAACTTTATGCTTAATATATACCTATTATTTTAAGGGAATTTCATTCCTCAATAATACTAGGTATTGAAGCAGTATTTCCTTGGATGCAAATTCACGAGGTTAACATAACCTATAATTAAATTTTATATGTGTGTGTGTGTGTATGTGTGTGTGTGTGTGTGTGTGTGTGTGTCTTTGTTCCTCACCACCTCTTGACAACTGCTGTATGTTTGCTTACATCCTAGTAAATTAGCAGTTCAGCAAAAGAGACCAACAGAATAAGTACCAGGCTTTAAAATAATAAGTACTGGGGTCAATTCATTCGACTAAAGGTTCCTCAAGGCAGTGCCCCAGCATGACCACAGTCTAATGGGTGAAACAGATACAAGAATAAAAGTAAAAGAAATATATATATATGAAGTTTATATCCAAATTAAACCACAAAATTTTACTTTGTGATTAAATCAAACTTAAATTATGGTGTTTAACCAATTTTTCGTTTTGTTCCATTGTCATTTGAGTTCCGTTCTTTCTTTTTAGTTCTTTCTCTCTTTTCACGTTCAGTATAAAGTGATGTGTTGTTTCAATAATTCTTGCTCAATAACAAATTAATTCATTGCAGATTTTGTTATTAATTTAGTAGAAGTGTCTTGTAATCTGTTAACCCTTTGGTAATAAACTGGCCATATCCATCTAAAATATTCTGCCTGTTTTATGTTCAAACTGGTCAGTTCCAACCTTTCACACCTACCCTAAAATGTCATTCTAAAAATAGACAATCATATCATTGAAATCTCAAAGCTACAAGATAATTCAGGATTAATTCAAAACAATTTGAATAAATAAGCAATAAATTTGAGAGAGTAATCTGAATGCTAAAGAGTTAAGATACAACTTGGTTAGTGCAACGTGGAGCTGGCAAATGAAGATATTTCATTGGCTCCATGAATAATACCTGAAGTACACCTGTGAATATTTAACTGAAATATTTATACTGGTGCTGGCTGTTTACAATGAACAACATAAAATGTTTGTTAACTAGGAAAGAGAAAAACCATGCTACACCCATAAAATTGAGCAGCAAAATTGTCTTTTATAGGGTACAAGAAGAACAAGAGAATTTACGTAAAAAGAGGCCAACACAAGTGTGAAAAGAAAGGAAAGGAAAAAAACATGCATTGAATGCAGAATAAAGGCTAAAAGAATGTCTATATAACAATATTAAGTTTGTAAAATATGCAAAGTTCTGACGTTCTTTTTCTTTTTCTTTCTTTTTCTATGGAACTTTAAAAAGAAAATTTAATTGAAAGTGAGTCTGTGTACCCAGAATTCAAAACATTGATATAAAAATGGATAGCGCTTCTGCTGCAGAAATTTCAGCTCCTTTGATGCAAGGTATATCTACAGTAAACAGTGAAATATAATCAAAGTGTTTAATATCTCTTGATATCAAAATGTTTGATATTCATCCGTGTTGGGTTATAATGCATAGGTTATTGGTTGAAGATTGGCATACATGGTGAAGATTCTTCCTTCCAAGAAATGACATAAGTGCCTTATTGACAAAGAAGCATTTGAGCAGCTAACTTGAAAGGATGTAGTTGAATGCAATGAATGAACGATCTTTTGAAGTGCTTCGGCCATGAGAATTTGAGTGTGCAAAATAACAAGGCTAGTGCCAGCCTGAATTTTGTCTTCAGACATCTTACAAAAATTTACCATTTCAGAAGAAATAGAAGAGATGAAAGGAGGAGGATAAGTACCTGCATTAGAAGTATTGAAAGAGGAAATATTCATAAAATCGTTTGAAGATGCCATATTTAAAATGTTAATTAGTTGATATCACTCAAACAAAAGTATAAGAAAAGGTTAAATACCAGTTGTTACAGCAAATTGAGAAGGTTCTGGATAAAATTCACTCTGGAATCATTCATTCAAAAGAAGAGCCATTCCTTGTTGTTAAAAGTTGGTCTTAACTGTTATTTTGAGCGGGTGAAAGATACCCCTAAGCCATTAATAGTCACATTAACAGCCCTATAGCATTTTAGTTTCAATAGGTGAGGGTTATGGTGGAAAAAGTAATGAGCAACAGTGTCTGCTCCCTTTGATCTTCCCTTGTTGCTGTGGTCATGGTGACAAGTTGATTTCATGAGACAGATGAGTTGGATCTATTGTTCCAGCTTTTGCTGGCTTTTTCTTGTGTCAAATATTATCAAATGTGGAGAAGATGAACATTGGCTGTCCAATTTCATGGTCTTACTAGGCTTTTGAGTCAACAACCAATAATGTCAAGATGGTGTCTTGTTTGGTACAATGTGGAGCCAGTAAACGAAAATGTATTTCGTTGGCTGCATGAATAATCATTGACACATACCTCCAAACATTTAACTGAAATATTTATTGCCAGATGTAGAGATATCATTGTTGGCACATTAAAATGGACCACATCAATATTTGCAAACTGGGAGTGAGAAGAACCACAACACATCCATAGAAGTTATTTGTGAGGCATTGTGTGAATGTTCAGAATGAGTTTGGCCAAGAACCTGGAGATGTCTTCACAAATGTCTGGAACTCTCAGTGATGGCAAGAGTGGAGGCACATATTGCTCTGTGATTAACTGAGTGGCAAAACAGTCTTTTATAGGGTACAAGAAGAATGTTCTAGAAAACTATTGAGTTGTCCGGAAAGTTTGTGCTGATTTATAGTAGCTTACATTTCAACTTATTTTAGAACATGGTTGAGCCCATAAAATAGGATTTGACTACACCTCCATTTAGAGCACAGTTTAAGCTATATTTTCGTGGAAGAAGGTTTATGTTCTTATAATCTGTGTTAATTCTGTAACCCTTTAAAATGGAAGATAAGAAAGTTCATTTTTGGCACTTGATGCTTTGGGAACCAGACAAAACTTGCTGCAGCTCGGCTGGGATGTGTTACCCCACCCTCCATATTCACCAGATATTGCTCCTTCAGATTTCCACTTATTCAGGTCCTTGCAGAATAGTCTTAATGGTAAAAATTTCAATTCCTTGGATGACATAAAAATATACCTTGATGAATTCTTTGCCATGAAACCACCTCAATTCTGTGAAGAGGGTATTTTCAAGTTAAAGGAAGGATGGAGACACATTGTGCAACAAAATGGTTCATATTTGGTTGATTAAAAATGTAATGGCAAAAATTTATTGACCTTTTTCTTTCCTTTAAAAATCGGCATGAACTTTCCGGACAACCCAATACATTGTGCCACAGCTTCACGCTAATTGGTTGCTTAATAGACCAATCACATGAAACTGTAACGGTTTGCTCATGGTGTCCGACTGGTTATCTAGCAGTTGAGGTTTCAAATCACTGCTACAGCTTTAATAATCTGTGCTGGATAGCTAATGAAGTGATGCTAAAACAGGCTACGATCTAATTTTATCAAAAGCAACATTGTACATTCTGATTTGTTCGTCTCCCTAAATATAAACTATCTTCCTTCTGTCTCTGTTACACACCCTCATGTCTTGTACCGTTCCCTTTGCCTGTCACATTCTAATGATACCAATCCTAATGATACCACTATGCTTATTCACTCACTTTTACTATTACAGCATGATAATCTAATATTTTATCTTTATATATATATATATATAAAATCATCATCATCATCATCACCATCATCATCATCGTTTAGCATCCGCCTTCCATGCTGGCATGCATTAGATGGTTTGACTGAGGTTTGGCAAGCCAGTGGGCTGCACAAGGTTCCAATCTGATCTGGCACGGGAGCCAGTAGGTATATATATATATAAAGTATCCTACATGATAGTGGACTTCAAATCAATGAGAATATTGATAATTATTTCAAATCATTCCTTGTAATACTTAGTTAAAATTGCTATTGAATTCATGGTATCAACAGAGGATTGTTTAGTTAACTTTAATATAAACGTGTGCTTGTACTCCAGTTATCCTTCTCTTGTAATATATAAGTAATGATGTCTTGTCTTATAGCATATCACAGGCTATTTACTTCATTTTATTTTAAATTGGTACAGCCATGAATTGTTGTAGTAAGTGGTGGCTGCTCTACTTTGAGTTTGGAGGAAATTGGTCTACTTTAGAATATGTAGTATTTAAAGAATATCAGTAAACAATTATGTGTTAAGAATTTGTTTTGCACATGTTTATATATGTATATAAGATTTTTAAGCATTTTAAGTAGCTCTAGTGTAAGAGACGAAAGCATGCATTTTCAAATACTGCTTCTTCAATTACCTTTCAGAACAAAATCAGTAAAAATCATCCTGACAATCACTTAGTTCTTTTATTAAACATAGTGTTCACATCTCCAAGAACTGTTCTGAGATAACAAGTGAAAATTTTCCATATAATTGAATAATAATGTAACTGCTCCGTAGTTTTATGAAGTTATTACCATAAAATGAAAGTAACTAAATCTGTTGCTATAGTTCTTATCAGTAGGCATGGTTATTTATTGATATTAACTGACTATCAAAACCAAAAACAAAACAAAAAATTTTCATATATAGTGCTAAGAAAATTCATTAATGTATGTGTCCTTTGTGCTGAAGGAAATGTTAGACCTATATTAACTTATTCTTTAATAGTATGATTCATAATATTCTGTATTGCAGAGATCAGTTGTAAATTAAAATTGGATCATAGAACCAAATACATTTTCCAATACCACAATCCTTCTAATTATATCCAATTGTTTGCACTTTCGTATTGTTTTTGGCATTCCTTTTTGCATCTAATGCCAATGTAAATCTATCTCCTTTTTTCTTTCCAAAGTAAGTTAAGCTATATTTAGAATGAAAAATGATTTGTTACCATTTTTGTAAATGTGCTTCATTTTGGTTCAGATATATTTCAGTTTTGGCTCAGATTTATGCCTGCAAATAAACTTAACATCCTCAAGAAACATTCCTATACTGGTTTCAATATGTTTCAGAAGAGGTAACTTTTAATTTTTTTTTAATTAGTCATGATAAGCAATATTTTAACAATCATATTTCTATATATCTATGTCATTAATTTTTGAATTTATCTGTTTCCAAGCAGTTTTTTCTATGACTGTTGCGAAGTCTTTGTAGAGCTATTGGAAGAGAACACGGATGTAGTTTCTCCTTATTTTTTTCCAGATTTTGAGAAAAAGAGAAAATGAGAGTTCTGATGTTCAGACCTTTAAACAAAGAACATTAACAAAACAAATAAAATGAAAGTAACAACAAATGGTAATAAATGCCAGACTGTAGCCACAGAAAGCTTTACTTGATGCCAAGTTATCACTAGAGTAATAAAAATTGATTAGGCTATTATTATGTTCTTTTGTGTCTTTATGTATACTACATTTCAATCTATATAGTGATTAATGTATAAGAGATAACAATTGGACTATAGGCCATTTTGAAACATGGAAAAAAATCCTATTAAGATATGGTTAATAGCTTGATGAAAACCCACTATTATAATGGATATATCTTTACTGCTACAACATAATAGCTATCCATATATTTCACTGCTACAAGCCTACTTCTTTTATTTCACTCTCAAACACAGTCATACTTCTTATTGGTTAGTCTGAAAAACAACAACAATACCTCAGTTTATTGGTATTTCAGTGGCTCAATGACAATAATTTGAAATGGATTATAATTTTCATTTAGTTTCTTGTTTTTGTATTCTAAGTTATTTTCAAGTACATTATTATCATTACAGATGTCAGAAAGATAGAATAATTGAGCATATTTTCAAGTTATTCATAGAATTAAGTTCATAATAAACTAAATATTAGTAATTTATATACAAAATGAGATTTTTCTCTACAAAAGCAATTTCCTGAAAATGTCACATCTTAACACATTAACATGTATTTTTCATCACTGGTAACTAAAGCAGCTGCAATAACTGGGAGAGTGGGTGTTTGCTGGATGCATAAGCCAAGATGTTTCAAAGCTAAAGACTGATAATTTAGGAAAAACAATTTAATTGAATTTGTTACTAAAACATATTGGAAGAGATATTCATTTTGATATATTTCCCAGTTGTAAAATTTCAAACACTGAACAAGTTGTAAATGAAAAAAAATTACGGCCAACAGTCAGTTGTAGCTGATTTTAGCTTGTCCTATTATTTTTTAAAGAAATTAATATATACAATGAAACATATTAGTGTGTGTTGATCATTGAATAATGTTTAGTTTAACGCAAATTCCGATAGAGCCAGCCTATGGTCAGAAACAAGAGATTTAAAAATAGAACAGGTAAAATAAATTTTCTTTGTACGGTGAAATTGAAGAATGATATGAAACACTGGAATTTGAAGGTAAAGAAACTTATGAGTCATGTTACTTAAAATAGAAAAACAGTTTCAATAGAAAATACTTGTTTCTTATAATAGCATACTCATTTGTTCTAAAGATTTTCAGAATTCTACTCAATGTCATTGGCTATAGAACATCATCATCTGTTTGATCAATGTTTTGGTTTGCTCTGTCATAATCTAACCAATATCATATTAGAATCGATATATTATTCTACTGAATGTCTTATTCTATAACAGATCATAAATTACTCAGTGTAATAATTCTTCTATTCTAAAGGTTGTAGGCAAAGCTGTAAGGTCAAGAATTTTGCTTTGCTGCCACATGGTTTCAAGGTCAGTCTTACTGCATGGCACCTTGAGTTTGTGTTTTCTTCTACAGCTTCAGGCCGACCAATACCTTATGAGTGAATTTGGAGACAGAACTTAGGTGGAAGCCTGTCATGCATATATGCATATGTGTGTAAATATATGTGTATGCGTGTGTGTGTTTGTGTATGCGTGTGTGTGTGTGTGGGTGTGTGTGTGTGTGGAGGTGCATGGCTTAGTGTTTAGGGTATGTGGCTCATGGTTGTAAAGTCATGAGTTCAATACCTGGAGATGTGTTGGGTCCTTGAAGATGACATTTTATTTCACATTGCTCTGGTCCACCCAGCTGGTAAAAATGAGCAGTGCCTGTATTTCAAAGGGCCAGCCTTGTCACATTCTGTATCATGTTGAAACTTCTTAGGAACTGCATTAAGTACATGCATGTCTGTGGAGTACTCAACCATTTACACATTGATTTCATGAGCAGGCAATTTCATTGAACAGATCAACTGCAACACTCGTTGTAACCAACAGGGTGCCAGTTACATGTGTGTATATGTGTGTGTATGTGTGTATGT
Source organism: Octopus sinensis (assembly GCF_006345805.1). NCBI lineage: Eukaryota > Metazoa > Mollusca > Cephalopoda > Octopoda > Octopodidae > Octopus > Octopus sinensis. The sequence goes on along the minus strand of NC_043015.1, from coordinate 15,517,025 downwards.
ATGTATGTATGTATGTATGTATGTATGTATGTATGTATGTATGTGAGTGTTTCTTGGTGTTTATCCCCCATCATTGCTTGACAACCAGTGTTGGTTTGTTTATGTTCCTGTAACTTAGTAGTTCAGAAGAAGGACCACTAGAAAAAGTACAGATTTCAAAATAAGTACTGGGGCTGATTGGTTCAACTAAACTTTTAAAGGTGGTGTCTCAACGTGGCCATAGCCCAATGAATGAAAAAAATAAAAGATTATATTAGGTTGTTCAGAAAATAATGGCTGCTCTAAGTGTTGTGTTTTGAAACGCAGTTTTATCATAGTATTTTAATTATATTTTAGGTGAATTTCGACATACTTAATAATTAATGTATGCTCTTTAATAATTTTCTACTTATTTCAGACAGAAAACATTCTTGAAGCATAGGCATCCTTAATTATGAACATGACAAAAAAAGGACCTTCACTTACTTTTTTTGCTTGAGGTCAAGCTTGGGCACAATGCCTCCCAAACTGTTGCCAATATCAGCAGAGCATGGGGGGATGGGTCCACAAGTGATCGCACAATACAAAGGTGGTTTCAGAAATTCTATAGTGGTGATGAGAGCCTTGAAGATGAAGAAGGTTGAGGACAGTCATGCAGTCTTGACAATGAACAATTGAAAGCAATAGTTGAACAAAATTCATGTCAAAATGTCAGAGAAATGTCTCAGGCATTTGGCGTCAGTATTGCAACAATCTCATGCAATCTGCAGAAGATTGGTAAGGTGAAAAAGCTCGATAAATGGGTACCACACGAGCTCAATGAAAATCAAAAAGTTCGGCATTTTGAAGTGTGCTCGATGTTCTTTCTGTAAAATACCAATGATCCTTTTCTTGACCAAAAAGTCATTTGTGACAAAAAGTGGATCCTTTATGATAACCGTAAATGATCAGGTCAATGGTTTGATTGTGATGAGTCCCCCAAACATTTCCCAAAGTCAAAGTTGCATCAGCAAAAAATTATGGTGACCGTCTGGTGGTTTGCAGTTGGTGTTGTCCATTACAGCTTTCTAGAAGCCAATCAGAGCATTAAAGCAGAGGTTTACTGCAATCAACCCACTGAAGTGCGTGCTCATTTGTAAGAGACCTGCATTGGTGAATCGGTGTGGCCCAATTCTGCTCCATGATAATGCAAAGACACATGTTGCAAGAACGACACTGCAGAAACTCACAGACTTGGGATACAAGACTTTACCATATCCTCCATATTCTCCTGACCTTTCACCCACTGACTGCCATTTTTTAAAGCATTTGAACACGTTTTTAAGTGATAAAACTTTCAGGTTCAAACCAGAGGTGGAAATAGCTTTCAAAGATTTCTTAGCATCAAAGCCAATAAGTTTTTATCAAGGAGGCATAAATAATCTCGTTGATCTACCGCAAAGGTGCATAGATGTTCACGGCTCATACTTTGAATCATCAAAACATTTCTATTATTAATTTTTCCAGAATAGAATTATGTTTCTGAAATTGGCCATTATTTTCAGAACAACCTAATATAATAGTATGCACAAAGTCACAAATTGCTCAATGTCATACCCTACTCAGTCCCAGTCTGCTCTACGTTGTAGGTATTTTTTGTTTTTCTTTTTTTTAATGACTTAGAGGAGAAGGTCAGCACTGAGGACCTTTTTCAGGTCATCTGAAATTGATGAAAGGATTGGAAGAACTAATTCTTCAGTCAGATACCTGGCCAAAATACTTGCAACATAGTGGCCCCTACAAGGCCGGAAATTTCAGGGGAGGGGTTAAGTTGATTACATTGATCCCAGTGCCCAACTGGTACTTATTTTATCAACCCTGAAAGTATGAAAAGCAAAATCAACCTCAGCAGAAATTAGACTGAGAATGTAAAGATGGACGAAATGCCACAAAGCATTTTGCCCAGCATGCTAACAATTCTGCTAGCTCACCACCTTACAAAGATTTAATATTAAACCAAGTGATAAAATTAAGACTACCAGCCATGAAATGGCAATTAATTATCACTCCAACCATTATATACAGAAAATAGTGACATTTAAACATGGACCCTCATAGACATTTTAGCATTTTAATATCAGTTTGTGATATTGAACTGTCATGATGGTACAGTCATTTGTTTAGTATCATAATCTGCTGAATATCAATACATATTGAATAGCGCATTTTATTTTACCTAATGGCACTGTCAGCTATTCTATATGAAATGGTAAAATCTTATTAACCAAAGAATTTACTAATATTGCTGACAGAGGGCTTGAGGAGTTGCTAGAAACAGCAGGAGAGGTAGAAATCATTGGAAGTATCTTGGAGTATTTAGTTATTTTCATCAAAAGGTTTGAGGCTGTCTTTGCTTTTCATTCCTCTTGGATCCATAAAATGAGCATTATTTAATGCAATATGTTGATTCAATTAACTGTATTCCTCCTGTACAAAACTTAGTCTTATACCTTATTACATACAAGACAAGTCAGTTATTACTAACAAGAATATTCTAAATATTCTTTTTATAATAAAAGCAATTGCACGTTTGAATGTGTATACATGATTGAGTTTGTGTGTGTGTGTGTGCATAAGAGAGAGAGAGAGAGAAGAGAGAGAGAGAGAGAGAGTGTGTGTGTGTGTGTGAGTGTCTGTGTGATGATAAATTCATTCATTTGTCCATGGGTATGGATGTGTAAGTACTGGAACAAAGTAATTAGTAAAAGAAGTGAAACAGATAAGTAGCTAGCGTAGAGAAAAGAAGAAAATCTAAAGCTGAATTAGAGAGAAAAAGGACAACCAGCCTTTGATCATTGCTTTATTTAATTGTTTATTTATTGTTAGATTTTGTTTTACATTTGATGTATGATGACACAGTTGGTTCCAGGTTTCAATGATCTTATCCCTGGTTCACTGCATTTTGCATGATGAGAATGGGAACTCAGGCAGAAGAAATGTTACAGAGAGTAGTTTTATTTGAAAATATTTTTTCTTTTTGTTTTCTTGCCAATCTTTATATCATTCACCATAAATATGAAAGATACGTATAATAGACACACACACACACGTCTTTTTGTATGTGTGTGTGTGTGTGTGAGTGTCTGTGTGATGATAAATTCATTCATTTGTCCATGGGTATGGATGTGTAAGTACTGGAACAAAGTAATTAGTAAAAGAAGTGAAACAGATAAGTAGCTAGCGTAGAGAAAAGAAGAAAATCTAAAGCTGAATTAGAGAGAAAAAGGACAACCAGCCTTTGATCATTGCTTTATTTAATTGTTTATTTATTGTTAGATTTTGTTTTACATTTGATGTATGATGACACAGTTGGTTCCAGGTTTCAATGATCTTATCCCTGGTTCACTGCATTTTGCATGATGAGAATGGGAACTCAGGCAGAAGAAATGTTACAGAGAGTAGTTTTATTTGAAAATATTTTTTCTTTTTGTTTTCTTGCCAATCTTTATATCATTCACCATAAATATGAAAGATACGTATAATAGACACACACACACACGTCTTTTTGTATGTGTGTGTGTGTGTGTGAGTGTCTGTGTGATGATAAATTCATTCATTTGTCCATGGGTATGGATGTGTAAGTACTGGAACAAAGTAATTAGTAAAAGAAGTGAAACAGATAAGTAGCTAGCGTAGAGAAAAGAAGAAAATCTAAAGCTGAATTAGAGAGAAAAAGGACAACCAGCCTTTGATCATTGCTTTATTTAATTGTTTATTTATTGTTAGATTTTGTTTTACATTTGATGTATGATGACACAGTTGGTTCCAGGTTTCAATGATCTTATCCCTGGTTCACTGCATTTTGCATGATGAGAATGGGAACTCAGGCAGAAGAAATGTTACAGAGAGTAGTTTTATTTGAAAATATTTTTTCTTTTTGTTTTCTTGCCAATCTTTATATCATTCACCATAAATATGAAAGATACGTATAATAGACACACACACACACGTCTTTTTGTATGTGTGTGTGTGTGTGTGTGTGTATACAGGGTGATCCAAAAGTCTCCATACATAGGAAAAATGTATTTTTTTATAAGAAACAGTTTATAAGAACAGTTTTTTTTTTATTTAACAGGCTCTATATAGTTACCATTGCTTTGAATACACATTGCAATACGTTTACATCACTCATTTTTTAAAACTTGTTATCTTTTTATTTTCAGATACCCAAAAGATGCCATTGACAAAAGAATAGCGAATTGAGATCATATTGATGACCATAGGTGCAGGAGTGGCTGTGTGGTAAGTAGCTTGCTTATGAATCACATGGTTCCAGGTTCAGTCCCACTGCGTGGCACTTTTGGCAAGTGTCTTCTACTATAGCCTCCGGCTGACCAAAGCCTTGTGAGTGGATTTGGTAGACGGAAACTGAAAGAAGCTCATCGTATATATGTATATATGTGTGTTTGTGTGTCTGTATTTGTCCCCCCCTCCCCAGCATCACTTGACAACCGATGCTGGTGTGTTTATGTCCCCGTAACTTAGCCGTTCGGCAAAAGAGACCAATAGAATAAGTACTAGGCTAACAAAAAATAAGTCCTGGGGTCGATTTGCTCAACTAAAGGCGGTGCTCCAGCATGGCTGCAGTCAAATGACTGTAACAAGTAAAACAGTAAGGAGTATGTCTGGAGGAAGTCACAAGATTGCAGCAAAATTTAATAGAAAACATGGAACCAACATAACACACGACACCACTGCAAAACTTATGATAAAGTTTAAAAAACTGGATCTGTTAAAGATCAAAGAAGAAGTGGTAGACTGCATACAGCAACTGATGAAAACACAACAGTTAGAGTTCTTGCACAAATAACAAGGATCCCCCGTAGAAGTTCATGAAGATTGGTTGCTGAAATTGGGGTCAGTCAATCGAGTATCATGTGCATTTTAAAATCAAATAAGAGGCATCCGTACAAACTGCAGATACTATAGCATATGAGTGAAGATGACCCAGATAGATGGTAGGAATTTTGTGAATGGGCATCAAGCAAATTGAATGATGATGTAAACTTTTCAACTATGATCTTGTTTACTGATGAAGTTAACTTTTATGTCAATGGAGAGGTTAATAACCAAAACACGCGTTATTGGAGCAATGCTAACCCTCACTGGATGAGTGCAACGAAAATGCAAGGTGCTGGTAAAGTGATGGTTTGGGCTGGGATATGGAGTAACAAAATCATTAGCCCAATTTTTGTTAATGGAAATCTTAATCCTGAAAAGTATTTCAACATGTTGCAAGAAGAAATTTTCCCATCACTGCTAAATAAGGATGGTAACTTTCCAGTTTACTTCCAGTAAGATGGAGCCCCCACCTCATTATGCTTTTCAAGTGCGTCAGTGGTTGGATCAGACATTTCCAGATGCCTGGATTGGTAGGCATCGTCCAATTGAGTGGCCTCCTAAATCCTCTGATCAAACCCGTCTTCATTTTTATATTTGGGGGCATTTGAAAGGCATGGTGTATCACAAAAAGATAAAAGGCATAAATCATTTGAAGGAATGCATCACCAACTCATTTGCACAAGTGTCACCAGATGTGCTATTATGAGTTCACAATGAGTGGGGTAAACATATTGTAATGTGTATTCAAAACAATGGTAACCATATAGAGCCTGTTAAATAAATAAAAAGACTGTTCATATGAACTGTTACTTATAAAAAAATAAATTGTTTCTATGTATGGCGACTTTTGAATCACCCTGTATATATGTATATATGTGAAGGTGCATGACTCAGTGGTTAGACAGTTGGGTTTACAATCATGAGGTAGTGAGATCAGTTCCTGGATCAGGCAGTGTGTTGTGTTCTTCAGCATGGAATGACCATGGGATTGCACCTAGCAGTCACCCATGCATATCAGCCTTTGCTCTCCATGCCACAGATGTTATTGAAGAGAAAGGCAAAGACCTATACAGCTTTGCACCAGTGACATTGAAACTCATTTCTACAGCTGAGTAAACTGGAGCAATGTGAAATAAAGTGTCTTGCTCAAGAACACAACACACAGTCCAGTCTGGGAATCAAACTCACTACCTCATGATTGTAAGCCTGATGCTCTAACCACTGATTCATGCACCTTCTGTGCTTGTAAGCAACTTGTTTACCATGGGTATGAAATAGCGTTATTGTATGTTTTTGCAGATGTTGCTATACACACACATGCACACACACACACACACACACACACACACACACACACACACACACACACACATCTATGATACACACACATATATGTACGTCTGCACACACCACACACACACACACACACACACACACACACACACACACACACACATCTATGATACACACACATATATGTACGTCTGCACACACACACACATCTATCTATTTATTTCCCCCTCTTTCTCTCTCTCTCTCTGTCCATGTATATATATATATATATATTACATATCTAATATATAAATCCCGTTCTGTCTGTCTGTTTGTGCGCTTATAACTCGAGTATTGTTCATTTGATCATGTTGAAATTTTAAACATGGATACATGAGAGAGCAGGGCATTCTGTAATCTAGAGATTTTCAAAATTGTCAAGGATCGAGGTGTAGGAAGAAAGTTAGCTTCAAGCAGTCCGTAATAAATATAAAAAACAACTTTCAGGGACAATAGTGGTTTATTGAGATGGAAGGTTGTGGATTTTTTAATATCGAAGTACAATAAACTGAAAAATGTTCTTTTTATATTTCATGGTAGGCAATCAGGGTTGCCAAGTATGCAAATAAGAATACAAGAGTTAAGGAATGGAGAAGATACCTTCTCCATTCCTTAACTCTTGTATGTGTGTGTGTGTGTGTGTGTGTGTGTGTGTGTGTGTGTATGTGTGTGTAAAGTTATAGAGTGAAAGTTCAACATTTCAGTTATCGTTCTTTATCAGATACAAGCAGAAAAGTCAAAGAGCAAGAGAAAAGTGAGGCAGAAAAACAGATAAGTAAAAAAAGGAAAGATAGGAGAGAGAGCTGGGATAAAACTCAGGTTGGTAACTCACATGTTCGATCTCTGACTAATGGGAAGTGTTAATAAGAAGTAATCGTGGTTGTTAATGGAGAGTGCCTGTTTGTATGTCTGTGTGCATGTGTGTGTGTGTGTGTATGTGTGCATATGTGTGTGTTGTGTGTGTGTGTATGTATACACACACACACACACATTATACATCATCACGTGTGTATGTGTGTGTATAGGAGATAGAAGAGTGGTTGGTGAGATTTGCAGTGTATGTGCGCGAGTGAGCATATGTGTGTTTTTGCATGTACTTGTGTATATGTGTGAATGTGTGGATGTACAACAGGTAGGTAGCAGTGATCTGGTAACAGTTAAAAGGGTTCCGTCCAGAATCTGAGTAACATGTGTGTGCATATGTATGTTTGTGTATACGTATGTGTGTGTGTGTGGAAAAGGTTTGAGTAGTGTGTGTGTGTGTGTGTGCAGGTGATTATGAGTGTAAGGGAATGACTGTTAGCTTATTGGGATTGGCAACATGTGTGTATGTGTGTGTGTGTGTGGAAAAGGTTGGTGTGCGTGCAGGTGATTATGAGTGTAAGGGAATGACTCTTAGCTTAGCGGGATTGGCAACGTGTGTGTGTGTGTGTGGAAAAGGTGTGTGTGCGGGTGATTATGAGAATGACTGTTAGCTTTGCAGGATTGGCAACGTGTGTGTGTGTGTGTGTACGTGAATGTATCTGTGTTTGCATGCTTGTGTATATGTGTACGAACACCTGCACACATAAACGCATTTAAATAGATACACACATATACATAAGAATACACTCGTGAAAATATATTTAAAAGGTCTTTATATAAAAGTGTGCGTCTGTATGTGTGTGTGTTTGTATGTATGTGTGTGTTTGTGCATATGGAAGGATATATGCCTGTGCTTATGTTTATTCATGCATGCATGTGTGTGTGTATGTGTGCGTGTGTGTGTGTGTGCATGTAAACATATATATTGTGTGTACACATACATATATACATATGCATGTTATGTACCACTGTTTACAGAAGAGAAATTGAGAGAAAATGGATATAATGGGACTGAGGCTTCTACAATAGCCTCAAGTTGATGAAAGCCTTATGAGTGGATTTGGTAGATAGAAATTGAAAGAAGCGCATCGTATGTATGTGTGTGTGTGTGTGTGTCTATGTTTATCTCACCCCTACCATTTGACACTGCTTGATGTGTTTATTTTCCAGTAACTTAGTACTTTGGCAATAGAGATCGATAGAATCAGTATCAGGCTTAACAAAAAGACATAAAAATAAGTACTGGGGTCAATTCAAACAAGTACAAGATAAAAGATACATACATACATATATATATGTATATGTATACATATATGTGTGTGTGTGTGTGCATGTGTGTGTGTGTGTGCGTGTGTGTGTGTGTGTGTGTGTATGTATGTATGTATGTATGTATGTATGTATGTATGTATGTATGTATGTATGTATGTATGTGAATATATATAAATCCAGAAAATGGAACAAGAACGCAATAGCTGGCAATAAAACATCCAGGCAGATAAACATTGTGAAGACGAACAAGAAAAGAACAAGGATGGGTCATTTGCAAGTTCCTCTCATCAGTCAAGTTACCAAATTATCCTTACAGTTTCAGGCAGTTACACTTGGCTTGACTGCTAGCCATGAAGCATCTCTTGTTCAAATCTGGCTGCCCCAAAATATCTAAGCATTAAATTTTTTGAGAGAAAGCAAGCAAATGTGTATGACAACAAGGACAAAAAAATGGAGAACATGTTACACAATTACAATTATAAACAGCAAGAAAATAACAACAAGTGTCTTTTGACTAGTAAAGACAAATCAAGTTGAGATGGTGTGTAGAGAGTGAAAGCCTTGAGGCAGGAACATAAAAGATGAAAGTCAAGAGACAGGAGTATCAGAGATGCTTCATGGCTGACAGTGAAGCCAAGAAAGAAAGATCATGCCTGGCGGAACAGCGGTCACATGGAAAGAAAAGAGAGAGGTAGGAGGCAGAGGGATTGAATGATTAGGGGAATAAAGAGAAAAAGACGAAATCAAAGAGACATAGAGAACAATACAAAGGGGGTAAACGAGGAGGAAAGGTAGAAATTAAAGAAAGAGAAGGCCAAGAAATGTGAGAGAGGGGAGCGAGAAAAAGAAAAGAGGAAAGAAAGAAGAAAGTTTGAGAGGGACTAAAAGAAACAGTAAAAGATAAAGATATATATATATATATATATATATATATATATGATTATCATTATCAGCAGCAGCATCACTGTACATATATACAATGGGCTTTTGCAAAGCTTCCAACAACTAAATTCCTCCCATAAGGCACTGGTGAGGTCAAAGATTTGCAAGACAACATTGGTCCAAAGTGCCATGCAGTAGAATCAAAATGTGAAACATGTGGTTGCAAAGCAAACTTCTTAACTGTCCATCCATGCCTGCTCCCATTTAAAATAATTACTATGAAATGTAACAACAATGTAAAAAGCAGATTGATTTCTTTACCAGACATGAATAGTAGCTGAAAAAAGTTTAAAACAGGCAGGATACTGATATAAAAGGAGAAGTGAGTTATGTGGAAGTTTGTAACTTATCTGGCCTTTTCTGGCTACAGTAAAGGGTATTGGAAATCAGCAAGGTCATTTAATAGTGAGCCTCCAACTGCATTAATATAAAATATTTATATCATGCCAGTAAGATAAACAGAGGTAAATATCAAATGTCAGCCTTCTCTACTCAACTTTATATAGTTATCAGCATTGATGAAGGATGATTATTAGATCCATTGATTTCAGTTGAGTGGAAATGTTAGCTGCATTGAAAATGTCTTTAACAAACAGTACTTGCGGCATAAATAGAACAAAATAATTCCAATGAGTGTAATGAGTGTAAAACTTTTCCAATGCTTTATTTTTATTTCACCTTCTCTAAGACCATTTACAATAAGAAAACCTAATTCTCATTTGTTTTGAGGGGAGGGGGCATCAGTCTTAAGTTATATTCTGTATGACTACCAATGATGACTCTTATACTTTGTTGACGCTGTTAATGTTTTACAATACTAATGTAACTACAATCACCGGTGCTTTCTTTTTGTCACTACTACAGTAAGATAAACCACCAGAAACAGCAGCATAATCATGTTATCTTTATTATTATTCCTATTATTATTATTCTTGACAAATGTTTAGCGGCATTTTGTCCATCTGCACAATCTGAGTTCAAATTCTGCTGTGGTTGACTTTGCCTTTCATCCTTTCAAGGTCAATAAATTAAGTACCAGTGAAACACTGGGGTCGATGTAATTGACCAGTCCCCTCCTCCAAAATTTCAGGCCTAGTGCCTTTAGTAGGAAGGATCATCATTATCACCACCACCACCACCATCATCATCATCATTATTAGGTGGCATGAAAACAGAATCGTTAACATACTTGGCACGATGCTTAGTGGTATTTTGCTTGTCTTTACATCCTGAGTTCAAATTCTATGAGGTCGACTTTGCATTTCATCCTTTCAGAGTTGGTGAAATAAGTACTGGTTGTGTACTGGGGTCGATGTAATTGACTATTCCTTTCCCCAAATGTCAGGCCTTGTGTCTATAGTAGAAAGAATTATTATTATTATTATTATTATTATTAAGTGGCAAGAAGAAAGAATTTTTAACTTACTGGGCAAAATACTCGGAGGCATTTCATCTGTCTTTATGTCTTGAGTTCAAATTCTCTCAGGGTCGGCTTTGTCTTTCATCCTTTTGGAGTCGATCAAATGAGTACCATTTGAGGACTGGGGTCAATGTAATCAAATAGCCCCCTACCCCAAATTTTACGCCTTATGCCTATAGCAGAAAGGATTATTATTATTATTATTATTATAATTGTTGTTGTTGTTGTTGTTATTATTATTATTATTAAGGCTGTGAGCTGGCAGAATCATTAGCATGCCAGGCAAAATTTTTAGTGGCATTTTGTTGATTCTTATATTCTGAGTTCAAATTCTGCCAAGATTGACTTTGCTTTTCATTCTTTTGAGGTTGATGAAATAAGTACCAATTGAGCACTGGTAAGTGACTTTCCCCAAACCAAAATTTCAAGCCTTTTGTCTGAAATAGAAAGGATTATCATTTTGGTTTAGCTTAGGTTCGGTCTTATTCCTGACAGGATTTATGTGGGTAACAGGTTAGTACCTATAACATTAGGTATCCGCAAGTTTTCAGCAGTATTTCAAGTGCTTAGAACTCTCCTGATTAATCTTTGTTGTCTCTAAGGGTAGAGACAAACTTTCTGTAGGAGCTCTACCGAGCATTCTATTTCAATCTCCTTCAGCCATTTGTCTATACCTTTGCTTACTGTTCCCAACACACCAATTATTATAGGCACGACTTTTAACTGTTTGCTCCAAATTCTTCCTATTTCAAATTTTAAGGAATTGTATTTTCTTTGTTTCTCTTCCTCTTACTTTATGATCCTGGAATCAAATGGCATAATGGGTCAATAAGTAAGCAACTTCACTTTTCCTCATCTATAATTGTGATGCCTGGCCTATTATCTTCTAACTTCTTGCCTGTTTGAATAGGGAAGTCCCAAAAAAACTTTCTCCCCAAATTTCTCCAACTCCAGTACTCTTTCGACTTGATGATTATACCATGAGTTTCCACCTTCAAATCCCTGTTTCTGGCACAGTTTCCAGTGTAAAACTTTTACAACTAGGTCATGCCTCTATTTCTTATCTTCTTCCTGTGCCAACTTGGGGAATTCTGTCACAATGTGTGCCATCATCATCATCATCATCATCGTCGTCGTCGTCATCGTCATCGTCATCATGATGATGATCATCATCATCATTATTGTTTTGTAGTTTTTAGTTGTTTTTGTTGTTGTTGTAGTCATTGTTACCACTCCTTTCAGCATTGTTTCATCACTGCTTCAGTCTCGTTTCTCATTATTACATTTGTATAGGATGCTTTTGCTAAAACTTGTTATTGATGTTATTGATAACTTTTTTGTTGTTCTTACTGCTATAGTTTCTGACAGTAGTTATTGATTAAACCCAGGTCAACCCTGATTTATCAGCACAGTGATCAAATGCATTCCAGTCATAACCATTCTACTTATTTAACTATTCTACCTAAATAGGACTACATTATTCACTGTGACCTATTCTTATGTAAGATTGTAAGGTGTTATTTGAGAGAGAGTTGGCTTCTATTTCTATTGGGTTAAGCAAACACAATGAGGATCTCACTGGATCACCAAACTAGTAATTGTTGTTTATATTAATATTGTTGTTGTAACTGCAGCACAATTATTCCTCTGTCGTTGCTGCAAGACATTGGAAAAACAACCACTCAATAACAGTTTTTAAAGTGCATCACTTCAAGAGGAACAAAATAGCTTTACAATAGAGGGTGTTGATGATGATGATGATGATGGTGATGGTGGTGATGGTGAGGAGAGGAGGAGGAGGAGGAGAATGCCATCACCATTGCTAATGTTTATGTAAAAAGACAAAGATAAAGCTAGCTAGTATAAATGACAATAAAGAAACAACAATAACGATCTATATATGCACTTAAACAATTATAGACACACCTACATGTGCACAACAGCACGCAACCATATTCTGTTACAATATAGATAATGATTCATGTCTGCACATAATCAAAGTATGCATTGACTTTTTCTTTGATTTGTTGGTTTGCAAATTAAGATATGGAAATAGATACTGTGGTTCTAATTGAGGAAAAAAAAAAGAAAGAGAGAGAGAGTGGGGGGACCATTATATTGCCAACTTGAAATTGGCACTGACTATAAGACCACTAAAATATTCTCCTTTATCTCTCTTCATGCCATCTCTCACCACCAGATACTCGCATAAAAAACATTTTAACTCCATTACAAAATGCATTCCCAAAACTAACATATTACCAGTTTGACTAAAAGTCAGAACTGACCAAAAGAAATTCTTACTTCAATATTGTCAAGTTGATTAATACAGATACAATAGTAATAATGGTGCTGGTGAAATAGCTACCATAGCAATGGTAATAATATTGGTAGGACAAAAACAACAACAATGATTATAGGGATAATAATAAAAGGTATTGTAATTGAAGCCAAATATAAACACGTTTCAAAGCTAACTGTTCTGGGAAATAATATTACTCACTTTACTCTCTCTTTTACTTCTTTCAGTCATTTGACTGCGGCCATGTTGGAGCACCGCCTTTAATCGAGCAACTCGACCCCGGGACTTATTCTTTTTGTAAGCCCAGTACTTATTCTATCGGTCTCTTTTGCTGAACCGCTAAGTAACGGGGACATAAATGCACCAGCAATGCTAGGGGGACAAACACAGACACACAAACACACACACACACACACATATATATATATACATGTACATATATACGACGGGCTTCTTTCAGTTTCCGTCTACCAAATCCACTCACAAGGCTTTGGTAGGCCCGAGGCTATAGTAGAAGTCACTTGCCCAAGGTGCCACGCAGTGGGGCTGAACCCGGAACCATGTGGTTGGTAAACAAGCTACTTACCACACAGCCACTCCTGCGCCTATAAATAATATTCCATAATGGATGTGCATTTGGAAAATTCTTCACATTTGTTTTTTAAATGTCCATGCTCATCTAGTTAGTTTTCTTATAGTCTCAATTAATCTCTGTCAGATTTTCATCTTTTATTATTACATCAAGCTGATAGGTATAAGGTGGTGAGCTGGCAGAGTCATTAGTATGCTGGGCAAAATGTTTAACGGCATTTCGTCTGTCTTTACATTCTGAGTTCAAATTCCATTGAGATCAACTTCGCTTTTTATCTTTTCAGAGTTAATAACATATCAGTTGAGCACTGGGGTTGACGTAATCAACTTACACCCTCCCCTAAAATTTCTAGCCTTGTGCCAAAATTTGAAACCAATATATTACAGAGGCCAGGATATTTTTTTTATATTTTTATTACTACTCATTTTTTTTCATGAAGAGGGAAGTTAATTTTAACAATGTCAGAACTTGACTGGTATTTTATTTTATTGAACTTGGAAGGACAAAAGTAAAAGTTGACAGGATTTGAACTTGTGAAAGTAAAGAACCAGAATAAACATTGCAAAGCACTTTATCTGATGCTCTAACAATTCTGCAAATCCATGACCCAAGATTCATTAAATCATTATCTGTGTTATACACTAATGTACAATAAACTCTATCAAATCCATTTCCCAAATAACTGGAAATCTTAAATGAACAGCACCTAGAAAGAAAGGAATATGTATTGTTAATTACAGTCAAGAGGATTTGTAATAATTTGTATTAATTAATTAATTATAATTAAAAGGAAGAAAGTTTCTGCTGTGTCTAAAGTGGATCACTGCTTTATTTTACTACTATTACAATACCTGTATTGTATTTGATTAATGAATCTTGTTCTTAAATTATACTTTTATTTCTTCTTATTTCTCTCATTTCTACTATCTTTTAGATTTTCTGTGGCCATGCTGAGGCACCGCCTTGAAGAATTTTTAGTTAAATTAATTGACTCTAGTACTTAATTTTTTTTTCCTTTTACTAAGCCTGATATTCATTCTGTCAGTTTCTTTTGCTGAACCTCTAAGTTAGGGTGATGTAAACACACACACACAAACACACACGTGACACGTGACAGGCTTCTTCCTGTTTCCATCTACCAAATCCACTGACAAGGATTTGGTCAGCCTGAGGCTATAGTAAAAGACACTTGCCCAAGGTGCCATGCAGTGGGAGTGAACCTGAAACTGTGTGGTTAGAACAGAAGCTACTTACCACACACCCATACCTGCACCTATATTCAGAATAATAATAATAGCAGTGGTGCATAAAGAGAGTTTTAATGAGCTTTGTAAGATTCTATAGTTATTTAAAAAGTTGTCATGTGTCCAGAAATTCAGTTGCCCAGTAACTTTCAGATCTCTCTGGTCCCAGTGGATGGATTTTGCCTTATAATGTTTTGTCTTTATGTAGAATGTTCTAAATGCCATTCAATTCCTGGGTTACACAGATAATGATTATACTTTGGTTAGTCCTAGGAATGTCGTTTCTAACATAGCAAGTTTTATTAATGAGTCTTAGATTCCAACCCACTTTTAGACTTAATCTTTGTGAGGTGTTCTTTGAGTTGTATCATGAGGTACCAAAACACTGCTTGAAATAATTAGTGTTGCCTAGTTTATTTTTAGATAAAATTGTTGATGTCATTGTTTATCAGATACAGTTATTATTAGATATTAGAATTTACTCTGTTCAAATTTTATTCCAGCATCATACAAAATATTATGTTATTACATCAAATTGGTTCAAGCAGGATAACATTGATTTAATTTACTCGAGACGATTGATGGAATATAGCCATTGTAATTCTTCAATAGAGAGTCTGATACCAAAATGAAGGATGGCATCAATAACCTGATGTCTGAAGTTTCTTTTGTCAGGTAATGATTGAATTAATTACTGCTTTGTGCTCCATTCATACTGTTACAAGGTATTTAGTGATCCTTTTAAAAACATACACATACAGACGTTCGAACACACACACATACAATGCAAGAATAGCTATCAATAAAAAATGAGACAGTTTAGCTAAAAGTCACTTTAAATTCTTTGGATTTGGTTTAACTTGGAAAGGAAATCTGTAAAACTTGAAAAGAAAACATCACAATAATGTATTTAGATTAAAATTGATTGAAGTTTGATAATATCTCTATATGAAATCATAAAGAATTTCCCAGCCCTAATTTAAAGCCAACAATACTAAAAACATTCAAAGATCAAATTTCACAACTGTTGATGAAATTAATTGAAGTAATAACATCTTATTTTTCTGGATAAATGACCTTAATTTCTAAAAGAGCAAGCATTTGGTTCTGTACATAGGAAATCTGTTGGTTGAGGTCTCAAGGCCAAACCATTTGCAGAGATCATTGGTGTTGCTTAAAAAGCAAAAATATGGTGCTTTATTAACCAATAGATCAATACACTTTCATAAAAATTTAAGTTATTCATGGGTGTAGGCATGGCATTGTGGTTGGGAGTTTTCTTCCCCAACACATAATTCTGGCTCAGTCCCACTGTGTGGAACTGTGGGCCAACTAAAGCCTTGTAAGTGGATTTGATAGACAGAAATGGAAAGAAACCTGTTGTAAATACATGTTTATATTTAGATAGACAGACAGACAGACAGACAGACAGACAGTCAGACTGATAGACAGACAGACAGACAGACAGTCAGACTGATAGACAGACAGACAGACAGACAGACAGACAGACAGACAGTCAGACTGATAGACAGACAGACAGACAGACAGACAGACAGATAGATAGATAGATAGGTAGATAGATAGATAGATAGATAGATAGATGGATGGATCATAGTATACTGCATCTATATGAGAGGTCCTTTCATATAGACTCAGGCAGCGTAAAAGCATGTATGCACACACACATCATTAGCAGACGAGAATCATCTGTGATGGGTGCTGGAACTGTCAGGTCACATGATTTTGACCTATTACCTCTCTTCAGTGAAAGCAGTCAAACTCACTACCACCGATACATAGAATTCCAGAGACCCAGAAGAAGAAAGTCAAACTCTGTGCTATACTGAGAATGTGCGTTTGCCAAAAAAAGATGACCAGTAATGGTGAGCCCCAGCATTTGTTCCAACTTTGAGCATTCTAACCATGTGCTGTTTAGGTATGATAATGTTTTTCTTTCTTTGTGTCATTGTCCTCTTGATGAGACAAAATTAGCTCAACTCCATTGGATGAGGTTTCTGTACTGTTCAAAATTGTTTGCATTTGATTTCGAGACAGGTATTGTTGACAAGATAAAACACTATTATTTTTGATTTCGTGGTCTTCAGTTTGAGGCAGTGATTTATAATCATTTGTTAGTTGTAATGATATCTGCTTAAAATATACAAGATTTTTACCCACCTTTTTCTAATAGTGAGACAAAATCTAGGAACTTAGTGGTTGTCTGAAAGGGTTAAGTTGAAATAAAATCTTTTGCTTTTTTCGTATTTCTTTGTGTTCAAATATATTTTTCAATATTTACAATTTCAGTTTAGAATTATTGCTATTTGACATTTTCAAATAATATTCTTTTATACATTGTTAAATATATTCTATCTAAACTTTCTTTTCAGGCCAGGATATTAATCTTGTTGAAAATTTATGAAATTTATGAAAACGACACTTTTGAATTGAATTTGTTCTTATAGAATCAATATAGTTCTAAACATAGCCAACCATGCGCATGTTCAGGTCGTCGGCAACTAAACTGGCAACCTCACCAAGCAAGCTTGATGAAGAAGGTGATTTGAACACTCTGCAAGATAGAAAACACAGACCCATCAAAGGGCAGATCTTGCATGAGTCAATGGCCATCCAGTAGTATATACAATGATGAAAAATCCCTGAGCCAGGGTCACAGTGAAATCATGGGGAGCAGCATGGTGGCTGTGAAGTTGGGCGTATTGATCTTTATTCAACGAAACTACAAGACACAGTCTGAATGGAAGAGCCACTTCAGCCAACGGTCAGTCTAGGATCAACCAATCCAATCAGTGGATTACAGTCCATCAATAGAACTGGCAATTCATCAACCCACGTTAGCTACCTGAAAACACTAGGTTTCTAGAACCTCATAATGTTACCAATTGAAGTTGGATGACTACTACCACCACTATTACTATTACAAGATTGGGGCAGGTGGGATGCCGCTTTTGTTGCCAACGACCTGACCTTGTGCATGGTTGGGAGGTGTTTAGCATTATATTTACTCTATTAGAACAAATTCGACTAAAAATGGTCGTTTTCATAAATTTTCAACTAGATTAATATTCCAGCCTGAAAAGAGAATTATGATGAGTATACTTAACAAGGTTAAAAAAGATTATCTGAAAATATGAGACAGGTGACAAGCTGAAAATATCAACTTGATAGGGTTAACTGAAAATTTAGCTCACAAGAGCATATCAATGTGGCACACATCCTGAAATGGTAATCTAGAAAAGAAAAACCTTACAGATTCCAACAGAGACTGCACAACATTTAGGTAAATGACTTAAAGAGTGAATTCTGAGATCAAATCCAGAGATGGAATGTCGAAGGTAGTACACTATCAGTATGCCAGTTTCTGTAGCAACATCTCACGAACTGTGTGAATATTGGTTTCAAATTTTGGCATAAGGCCAGTATTTTTGTAGGGAGGAGGCAAGTTGATAACATCAACCCCCAGCTCAGCTGCTACATATTTTATCCCCCCAAAAAACGAAAAGCAAAGTCGACACCAGCAGTATTTAAACTCAGAAAGTAAAATCAGAAGAAATGCCGCTAAGCATTTTGTCCAGCATAGTAACGATTAGGCCAGACTCGCCATTTCAACTGCATGACTAGCGAAAAAAGGAAGACACTGTGAATAGGTATCAAATTAGTTTCTCCAGCTAACTAAACTTGCATTCTGGATGCTGAGAGAGTATGCAGAAAATGTTTACCAGAAAGAGTACAGACTACATTCACAAAATAGTCATCTAAAGGTTGTGACTATCAACTTATGCTCAACCTCTAGATATCAACTTATGTTTGTCTGAAGACAAGTAAGATCAGTCTATAGATTGCATTTAGACAAAACAAATCTGTGAGTAAGAGAATCTGTAGACGAGGGGATAGTAATGAGTTCATTCTATACTTTCAGTTACATATGATGTTCATTAGTTAAGAAGTTGGCTACGTGAGGTGGATTACCTAGACTAGATCAGTTGAATAGATTAGGTACTACTACTATTTTTCATTAAAGTAAATACTTTCTGAAAGATTAATTGCTAAATCATACCTGATTATATAAGAACTTGGAATTGTCAGGTTCCAGTTCTGGTATTCAATTGCCGATTTGTCGTCTTGAAAGAAAATACACGATTTCTTTTAGCGAACGTTATTTTTAGTAAGATGTTTGGTAAGATTAACAGCTTTCATTCAAAAGACTGCTGTGTTGCGATTGTTTTTAACGGCTCAATATTTCATTCTAGGGAAATAAATTTCCTGTCACTTGAGTCATTGTTCTTCTTTTCCCATTTCCTTCGCATTTATTTTCTAGTTAAGATGTACAAATATTGATTAATTCCATTGTCAATCTCCACTCCCAATTCTAACTGCTCCCCGCTTTACACCCACACGAGCGCCTCTACTATACATACAAACACCAAATATTGTCGATATCTTTATGAATGAATATTTTTAAAATGCTTTGTCTTTATATTTTTTACTTGATTTTAAGAGAAATGTCTAGTTCCATGTTTATCTTATATACGGAGTACAAAAGTTCGACAAGTATGTATTAGTCTAATACAGAATGAAACCATTCATATTTTAATTTAATTTAATTTCCTTTTCTTTGTACAAAACATCAGCAACTGATAATGTATGGAATCGAATTCAAGTAAAATATTCAGTTCAATTGCAAATCATCTGTTTCTATTTACAACCTACATTTTAATTAATGCTTTAAAGATTTGGGATACATAGTTTGATATACTGCCACAGTGCTACCTTAAATTGTAAATATATTTACAAACCAAAAGTGAAGCATGCTATAAATAGGACGTAAAACGTCCGAGCATGTGTGATAATTTGTCTGTGGTTTGATCAAGGATATACATGAAACTGTGTTATTATATAAGGCGGCGAACTGGCAGAAACGTTAGCAAGCCGGGCGAAATGCGTAGCCGTATTTCGTCAGCCGTTACGTTCTGAGTTCAAATTCCGCCGAGGTCGATTTTGCCTTTCTTCCTTTCGGGGTCGATAAATTAAGTACCAGTTACGCGCTGGGGTCGATATAATCGACTTAATCCGTTTGTCTGTCCTTGTTTGTCCCCTCTGTGTGTAGCCCCTTGTGGGCAGTAAAGAAATAAGAAACTGTGTTATTATTCTGATTTCCCCTTAACAACAAATGTTCTTTTTCTGTAATATTAACTTTTTTGTTCACGTTCGTAGATTTACTATCTGTAATGATATTTATCTTTAAATAGCAACACAATCCTTTAAGGCAAAAACATCACTTCAAATCAGTCTGCATGCGAACCATTCATTCGTGACCATTCATATGAAATACAAAACATTAAACCTAAACGTTGGACTTAAGAATAAATTAAAGTACACGTTGGGTTCACGAATAATTAAACTACGCAGTATATTATACCAAAGTAATAAACTGTTGTATATCCTGGCATCACGGGCAGTACAGCTTCATTGACTGGAAAAATTTAATAGAAAATTAAACAAGAAGCTTGGTGAGCAAGCGTCTTCTACTATAGCCTCGGACCGACCTTGTGAGACGGAAACTAAAAGAAGCCCACGTGGTACCATGTTCAGTCCCACTGCGTGGCACCTTGGGCAAGTGTTTTCTACTATAGCCTCGGGCCGACCAAACTCTTGTGAGTGAATTTGGTAGACGGAAACTGAAAGAATCCAACGTATGTATGTATGTATGTATGTATGTATGTATGTATGTATGTATGTATGTATGTATGTATGTATGTATGTATGTATGTATGTATGTATGTATGTATGTATGTATGTATGTATGTATGTATGTATGTATGTATGTATGTATGTATGTATGTATGTATGTATGTATGTATGTATGTATGTATGTATGTATGTATGTATGTATGTATGTATGTATGTATGTATGTATGTATGTATGTATGTATGTGTGTGTGCGTGTGTGTGTCCCCAACATCGCTTGACAACCGATGCTGGTGTGTTTACGTCCCCGTAACTTAGCGGTTCGGCAAAAAGAGATCGATAGAATAAGTCCTGGGGTCGATTTGCTCAACTAAAGGCGGTGCCCCTGCATGGCCACAGTCAAATGATGAAACAAGTAAAAGAGAATATATATACACAGTGTACCCCCGGCTTATTCGCGGAACTTATAATTGTTTACAGAATCGAAAAAATATCGTCCGCGATTTTTTAAGGCATTTTTCGTGGCAATACATACTTTTTCACACTTTTTAAGGCTTAACTATTAACAATAATATACCATATTAAGCTGGTTTACTGGATGCTCCTTCACAGCCGAAGGACCCTCTAATTTGAATAGCCGCGCATCACGTCGCTTGACTTTTTTTTTTTATTTCGATGCATGTACGCGGTATCTTGTATCTCTTATTCCTGCTTTCAATCAAAGCTTACTAATTGGTCTAGCCATTACCAGCGCTTTTTTAAAAATCTCATCGCTACATTTGATTATACACAATGTTCATTTCAACAAGATAATTTTCAAGGTCGTGAGCCAATATAGCCTTATTGATATTAGGTTACTTGTTGGTCCCCCCCACCTCTCTCTCTCTCTCTCTCATTATCATAGTATAGATTACTGTATCTAGTGGTAATACAAACTAAATTTTTCGAAACCATGATTATTTTTAGTCTCTGCTCAATATCCCACTTGTGGTATGCGCATATTAGACGCAAGATATTTTGTAGGTTTCTTTTTTTTTTGGGGGGGGGGTGATGCGTCCAGTAGCTATCTCCAATATTTTGTGAAGTGCTGTGATTTTCGTAGAGTGTTATTAAAGCCCTAAGGTGCCGTCCAAACGCCCTACACCTTCTAAAGCTCCTGGCAGTGAACCTAAGCGTCAGAAAAAGGTTATGACGCTCCACGAGAAGGCACAACTACTTGATATGTTCCGGGAAGGTAAAAGATATGCTGCAGTAGGTCGCTATTATGTTGTCAACAAAAGCACCATAAAGAAGAACGCACTACATAAAGAAGAACGAGGTGGCGATCAGGACTACCATAGCAGTAAGTTTCTGTGAAAGTGCCAAAAAGATAACGATAGTGAGAAATAAGTATTTCGTCAGGATGGAATCTGACTTGGCACTGTAGATCAGCGACTGCAAGAAGAAAAACATCCCCTTGAGTGGTGACATCGTCTGCGAGAAAGCGAGAAAATTATACCAGCAGTTTGATGGAGGAGATGGAACAGAAAGCACCGAAGAACCGTAACCAAGACCATTGACAGCACCGGAGCCCGAAGATTTTAAAACCAGCAAGGGATGGTTTGACCGTTTCAAGAAACGGCTTAAAATAAAATATGGAGAGACAGCATCAGCCGCCGCCGAGAAGTACTTCGAGACCTTCAGGTAGATCATCGAGGTGAAGGGATACAAACCGGAACAGGTTTTCAGTATGGACGAGACTGACTTGTTCTGGAAGATGTTTAGAAAATACTATTTACTTGTTTAAGTGTTGTACTGGATAAATTGCGATATTAACCCTAACAGCTCAAATACACAATTTAATTTATACCAAATGATTTAGGAAAATGAATGGGTTATTTCCCTTGGCTGTTAAAATCTGGGCAAATGGGTTATTTCCTTTGGCTGTTAAAATGAAATATATTAGATATATAAGAATCCCTTCCAGGGGCCGTGTTATCGATTTTTTTTTCAAAAATCTGAGTATGCCATGAGGTTTCCAGACATGAGTTCTACTCACGTGTCAAGTTTCATCAAAATCGATAAAACTATGTAGGAGGAGTTAGCTAACAACTCCACAAACAGACTCACAGACAGAATTTCTCATATATGTTGTAGACAACTGACGTACCCGATAATTCCCGGGAAAGCGGGACTTATCCCTTGGTTCCGTTCTCATAATTATTTCACTAACCTAATAACAACAATACAAAGTATGTAGCTCTTAATATGGTTTTTGTGCATTTACTGAGAATAACGAACTGTCTTACACAGGATCTTGTTTTTAGGAATTCCCAATAAGTTGTGAATACCCAAATTCTGAAGTCAGTTAAGAATTCAAATAAATTAGCCTCGAAAAGGGCTTTAATGTGTTCCCAGAGTATATAGAACATAGAAGGAAATACTAATAAGGGAAGTATACTAAAATCGTGAAGCATGTTACATAATAACAGGCTAATCAGATATGAGATAATAACAATTCAAGGTAAATAACTATGAAAAGGGCTTTGTGCATTCCCAGAGAATATTACCCTCAGGAGCGCTTGTGTTGCTATATTCGTGAATAAGCCGCTAACCATAATAAGTGAATCTATTGTTTAGGAAAATACTATTTACTTGTTTAAGGGATGTAATGGATGAATTGCGAAAATATCTCTAACAGTTCAAATACTAAGAAATAAGCATACTCAATTTCATTTTTACCAAATAATTTAGGAAAATGAATGGGTTATTTCCCTTGGCTATATATTAGGACCCCTTCCAGAGGCCCTATTATCTATTTTATTTTTCAATAATCTGAGTATACCATGAGGTTTCCAGATATGAGTTCCAGTCATGTGTCAAGTTACATCAAAATCGATAAAACGGTTAGCTAAGAACTCCACAAACACACCCTCAGACAGAATTTTCCGCATATTTAGTATATATATATATATATATATATATATATATATATATATGTGTGTGTGTGTGTGTGTGTGTGTGTGTGTGTGTAATATTTTACGTTATATTTTGACATTTATAGGCATTTTTATGGACCACGTCCAGTATTCACGGTTTTTCACTATTCGCGGGTGCTCTAGGAACATAATTCCCGCGAATACAGGGGGACTACTGTGTGTGTCTGTGTGTGTGTGTCATTCCCCTACTACCGCTTGACAATCGGTGTTGGTGTGTTTACGTCCCCGCAACTTAACTGTTTTCCAAAAGAATCCGATAGAATAAGTACCAGACTTAACAAAACAAAAAAAAAACAAAAACAAATAAGTACTGAGGTCACTTGACTAAATAATTCTTCAATGCGATGCTCCAGCATAGCCGCAGTATATTGACTGAAACAAATAAAAGATATAAGATAAAAAAAAAAGTCTCAATACATTCACATACTTTGGTATGGTGTTTTGTGAGTGACGTGGCGACATTTAAATCCCCGCTGACCACTTCATAGCCTGTATTTTTTCTTTTACAATACAGAGAATTAATCTTCCATCTGGGCCTCAGAGTGACTTATAAAAAAAAAATGTAAATGTTGCCGCATGATAAATTTTGAAGATTTATTCAAGAAAAACAAAATAGTTCCCTTGACACTACGAAATATGGTAAACCATGTAAATAAAAAAAAAAAGAAGAAGATAAAAAGACCCCGAAAAACTTAAAATAAATCTAGGTTTAAGAAGAAATGATAGAATTTCAATCGTGATTTGTATACCCAAAATTAATGGTTTTATAATTGTTTTCATTCTGCTATAAGAACAAGGTCTGAAATTTTGAGGGAGGCAGGCGCTCATCGATTACATCGACCACAATACTCAACTCATACATATTTCATCGATCCTGAAAGGATAAAAGGCTAAGTCGACCTCGGTGGAATTTGAATGCTGTTAAGCATTTTGTCAGACGTGCTAACGATTCAACCTGCTCGCTGCCTTTGATCTTAATAATTTGGAATACAATTCCATTCGTAAATCAATTTGATATGTTTGTTAATCTCCTTTTCACCATACCAGGGTAGATAAAATAAAGTACTTAGTCAAATACTAAGGTCGATATAATCAACTGTTCTTTAGCTTGGAATCTATATTTGTTCATTTCCTAAGTTGGACTGTTTTTCAGGGAAATTAGAGATTATAAAGCTGGTTTTATAGTTCGTAGATCATTTGATTAAATTGATCCGTAACCAATAGGAGTAATGGACAATAAACGGAAACTGATAAGAGAGATAAATTAAAATTATAGGAAATCATCTTGCCAAATAGCATTTCGTCTCATGTGATGTATTTTCGACTGGAATATAGGTATTTACCTTAATAGAAATTCTTTCAGCCGTAAAAGCAGTCAAGACAGTCGGTATTACTTTTGAAATAATTCAATGCATTCCGGTTTTATTAATCGTTTCTGTTACAGACTCAAGGCCTGAAATTTTTGGGGAGGGTGACAGTCGATTACATCAACTCCAGTACTCAACTGGAATTTATTTCATCGACCCCGAAGGGATAAAGGCAAAGTCGATTTCGGAGAATCATTCAGGTTTTAATAATAACAGTTCTTTAGCAGAAGTAAATAAAGTCAAATGTCTTCGACTAGAAATTCAAACTGCTTCGCATCTTGGCTGGCCGCGAGTAAACGTTTTTGTCCAACAAATCTCATCATATTTCACTCTTACTAATATTATATTTTTTCAGACAGCATAAGAATAAATTCAATAAATTCATCATCAGAATAAATTCAAGAAATGAGATTTAATGAAATAGAATAAGACATGCATTTCAGTAGATGTCATACAAAAAATTCTAATACAATCGGTACAGTCGAAATAGAATAAATTCAATATCTTGGAAATACAAAGTATTAGTTTGGTTTGTTTGCAATGTCTTTACTATCAGAAATAACTACTGTAAGGTTGATGGTCTCACCTTTCATTCTTTCGGCGTCGATAAAATAAGTACCAATTGATCACTGGGGTCGATGTAATCGACGTAATCCCAGCCCTAAATTTGCTGGCCTTGTGCCAAAAATTTGAAACCATTATTATTATTATTATTATTATTATTATTATTATTGTTGTTGTTGTTATTGTTGTTGTTGTTGTTGTTGTTATATAACAAGGCGCCCGTCGCTCCGTTCTGAGCTCGAATTCCTACGAGGTCGACTTTGCCTTTCATCCTTTCCGGGTCAATAAATTGAGTACCGGTCAAGTACTGGGATCGATATGATCCCAAAATTTTAGGCCTTGTGCCTAGAATAGAAAGCATTATTATTATTGTTACTACTACTACTACTACTACTACTAACTACTATCATTATTTATCAAGGTGACGCACTGGACGAAATGCTTAGCGGTATTTCGCTCGTCACTGCGTTCTGAGTTCAAATTCTGCCGCTGTCGACTTTGCCTTTCATTTTTTTTTGTAGGGGGAAATAAGTACCAGTGAAACACTGGAGTTGATGAAATCGACTTACCCCTCCCCCAAAACTGCTGCCCTTGCGGCAAAATTTGAAGCCATTATTATAATTATTATTATTATTATTTCCTTCTTTCTTCAAATTTTCTTCCGTTTCTCGCCGAGTGTTTTCCGTACACGTAGGGCAGAGAAGCTCATTGTATGCATTCCCAGATTACACACGCAAATTCACAGGTAAAATATGTATTTTAAAAAGATAATAAATTAATGGACGGTTGTTTTTACAATTATTATTATTATTATTATTATTATTATTATTATTATTATTATTATTATTATTATTCAGTAGTTTTATTTTTATAGCGTGCTTTCACTTCACTACCGAGCGCAGCTCTGTGTGCCTTGGGTATGTGTTGTGATTTGTTGTGATGCTCTGATGGTTATTGTATGGAAAGTGTTCTGCGTAGGATGTGTGCAGTGCCTAGTAGTGCAATTTTCTGTATGTTATATGTGTTTGTAAGTCCTGGTGTTTTTGTTATGTATTTGTCTGAATATTTTTTTATCATGCCTAATGCACCTACTATGATAGGAATTGTTTCTGTTTTCAGATTCCACATTCTGGTTACCTCTATTTCCAGGTCTTTGTATTTTGAGAGTTTCTCCATTTCTTTTAGAGACACGTTGTCATCTGTCGGTATTGATATATCAATTAGAAAGCATTTTTTTCTTCATGATCTCTGACAACTATATCTGGCCTGTTGGCCTTAATTTCTCTATCTGTGTGTATCGGCATATCCCAGAGTATGGTTGCTTTCTCGTTTTCTGTGACCTTTTCTGGTGTGTGCCTATACCATCTTTTTTCTGTTGTTATTCCATAATGTTGGCATAGCTTCCAATGTATGTAGGTTCCAACTTTGTCATGTCTGTGAATATATTCCTTCTTAGCCAGGACTGGGCAGCTAGAGATAATATGATTTATTGTTTCTTGTCCATCTCCACATATTCTGCAGTTACTTGTTATATTTCTTTTCATTACATGTTTTTGGTAATTTCTGGTGGGGAGGCTTTGGTCTTGTGCTGCAATTAAAAATCCCCAATTAAAAATAATAATAATAATAATAATAATAATAATAATAATAATAATAATTATTATTATTATTATTATTATTATTATTATTATTATTATTATTATTATTAAGGCAGCGAGCTGGTAGAATCGTTAGCATACCGGGCGAAATGCGTAGCCGTATTTCATCTGCCTTTACGTTCTGAGTTCAAATTCCGCCGAGGTCGACTTTGCCTTTCATCCTTTCGGGGTCGATTAAATAAGTACCAGTTACGCACTGAGGTCGATATAATCGACTTAATCCGTTTTTGTCTGTCCTTGTTTGTCCTCTCTGTGTTTAGCCCCTTGTGGGTAGTAAAGAAATAGGTATTTCGCCTGCCGCTACATTCTGAGTTCAAATTCCGCCGAGGTCGACTTTGCCTTTCTTCCTTCCGGGGTCGATTAAATAAGTACCAGTTGCGCACTGGGGTCGATATAATCGACTTAATCCGTTTCTCTGTCCTTGTTTGTGCTCTCCGTGTTTAGCCCCTTGTGGGTAGTAAAGAAATAGGTATTTCGTCTGTCTTTACATTCTGAGTCAAATTCCGCCGAGGTTGCCTTTGCCTTTCATCCTTTCGGAGTCGCTAAATTAAGTCTCAATCTAGTACAGGGGTCGATCTAATCGACTGGACCCCTTCCCCACAAATTTCAGGCCTTGTGCCTATAGTAGAAAGGATTATTATCATTATCATCATCATCACTATTTAAATATGTAGTCATTTAAATAACTTGATAGATTTCATAACGATTACGCCCTGACAACTATTACTGAATTTTGTCTCATTCCTTTACATAAAGACTGGGATTCTTAATCGTTTAAATATTATAGATATTTAACTTGCAAAACCAAAATGTCAAATGGAAAAGATGTCAGCTTATAATCTGTGATATCATAACCCACCGCTGACTCCTTTAGACAAGGCAATTATTATTGCCTGCTTTGTCTATTTATCTGATAATTAATAACCAGTAATACCAGGATTCTTTTCTAAGCATTTGATTAAGCTTTCTCAAATATTGTCATCATAAGACATATTTAACCGTTTATGTAATACCAATGACAGCTCTTGAACCATTTTATTAGGAATGTATTTGATTTATATTAAAAAGCATATGGAATCAAATGGGTTCCTGACGACCAGCGGTAAGGTCGGAGGTTTGCATTCTACCATCACGACCGTTGCCACCGCCGCCGCCGCTAGGTGGCCACACGAGTATCTTTGATAGACAAGAAATTGAATTAACACTAAATTAGACTCAAGAGATTATTAGAAAACGACTTTTCGCCTTCATCATACATTTAGATCGATTCAAATATGCTTGAGAGATATTTGACCTGTGCAAAGGCCATATTCATTGCTAATTTGCCGCTGAGAAGTTTTCTCGCTTTCGGCAATAGATATTAGAAACACCAATAGTTATTACAAGGATGCTACGAATGACCCTAAATGTGAATTGGCAGCAACATATGACAAATGAATGCCCTGATGGAGACCTGCCGAAAGTTAGCGAAAAGATCAAGCAAAGACGGCTGCGACTGTCTGGCCAATGTGTGCGCCACTCTAAACTAGACGCATCCAAATTAGTCTTGTGGAATTCACTTCATGGTGATATAAGAAGAGGAAAACTTCGTTGATTGCAGACACTGGCCTCGAGGTAGTGATGATGGATCGAGAAGTGAGGCGGGTGAACTTTGTTGCTGCGCCCTGGGTTGAAACCTGGTCATAATGAATAATAAGGCACCTTCTCTTGGCAGAAACGGTGAATGCATTTCTCGCTTTTTAGGCAATCATTAGCAACGTGTACGGTAAGAGGAACAACTCTGAAATTACTTCGGAAACATTTGTTTCTTTATAGCAAATCGCCATCAAAACATGAGTTGATCAAGCGCAACGCTGAACAAAATATTGTAGTGGGCGAGAACCCAAATATATTGTCAAAGATCCAAATATAGATTCAAATTATGGAATATAAAGAAAATCCAAAAAATGTGCTTGAATGTTGTGGTATAGAAGCTACTTTGTTTCGCTTGTTTATGAGATATTTAGTAAGTAGATGTTGTTCAAGCAAGGTGTAATTATTATAACTATTTCAAATTTTGACTCAAAGCCAGCAATTTTAGGGGCGGCGGGTAGTCGATTCCATCGACCCCAGCATTTGGCTGGTGCTTAATTTTATCGACTCCAAAAGGATGAAAGCATTAGTCAACCTCGGCGGAATTTGAACTCGGCACATACCGAGCCGAAATGAATGCTGCTTGGCAATTTTTTCCGACGCGCAAACGATTCTGACATCTTGCCACATTCAATGTAGAAATTAACACAATAAAATAGTAGTCATTTTACATTCCGATTATTCATCCAGAAAAGGTATTATTCTCGTTGCTTACATTAGTACCCCTAACAAACTTATAAAAATGGCTACTTTTGTTCACTCTGTACTTTTATTCTTGAATTCTTCTTTGATTTATAAATCTGTGTCTTCGAGGATGGGTTTACATTGATTATTCTGATGATCTGATGGCAAAGAAAGAAAAAGATGCGTTCTGATTTTAACCGTGTCTTTTTCTTTTACTCATGAATACTCATAAATGGTTTGCAGACGGCGACACTAAATTGAAGTTTGTTTATTAGAAAATTTGTCTCCTCAGAAAAACTAAGCGAACCATGCTTTTCCTTTCCTTGTTTGTTTGTGTATAATTAAAACTGAGTCGATAAAACAAACTAGTCAAGAAATCGGTGGTTCGATTATGTGCTATCCGTAACTAAAACATTAAACTCATAACGGTCAACTCCAATTAACTCTAATTAGATACTGCAAAACTAATTCATCTTAAGCGTGACGTCAACTATAAAATCGATGACTGATTATTTGGCTTAAAGTGCTGTGCTCAGTTTCTCCCACAGAAAAATTCCTTGAGATGGACTGACGTCTTTCAGATGCTTAGAATCACAGAAACCGGATCGCATTCATGGTCTGAATGATCACAGAGGACCTTTCAGAGGTCCACGTCCTTCCGATAATGAAGGAGAATTTGAGATCACTTGTCCCCAATACGTAGCATAGTTTGTAAAATATTAGGTGTTGTTTTTTCTTCGCTTTCTGCAATTTCAACCAATCAGTGACGTCTATTGAGTTAAAAAGCATTCTGTGCCGTATGAATATGTCCCTCGTTTAAGAAATAGATTGGTTTATTTACATTTGTGAAGAAAAAAAGATACCCTTCCCCCACCCCTAACCTTAACCCTAAAAGAGATTGAAATGCAATAGATCGATTCTAGGGTCATAATTATGGGTGACAATTTCATATGACACCGCTAGAAAAAACTACCGTTCAAACCGAAAAGATCCAAACTGCGGCCATGCTGGGACACCATCTTGAATAATTTTTTATCGAATAAATCAACTCTAGTACTTATTTTTTTTTAAGCCTGGTACTTATTCTATCTGTCTCTTTTGCCGAACCACTAAGTTACGGGGACATAAACACTCCAACGCAAGTTATTAAGCGGTGGTGGGGGACAAACACTGACACAGAAACGCGCGCACACACGCAAGCACGCACACACACACACACACACACACACACACACATACGACAGGCTTCTTTCAATTTCCGTCTATCAAATCCACTCACAAAGCTTTGGTCGGCCCGAGGTTATAAAACAAGACACTTACCCAAGGTACCACGCGGTGAGAAGGATCTAGAAACCCTGCGGTTGGGAAGCAAGGTTCTTACCACACAGCCACGCCTATACCTATATTTATATTTTTCTTATACTGATACCGAGATGTTGGTATTAATGCTTTTTATGTCGAAGAGTCATAGAACACCTTTCTTGCTCTAAAGAAGTCATAACGTGATTGGCTTTCTATAATATCATTGCACCAGTTTTATCAATTAGCAGTTACTCAATGCATTCTCACGTTATTTCTTTACATTGCTCTGCGAGTACCATACTTGATTTGGAATGGTCTTGGAGAAATTCATTCAAGTAGTCTGTACACTACCGTTATGTATTACTCAGTTATGCAATCAGTCTATATCTTTTCTGCCAAGCAGATGTTTTTCGTCTTCACCGTATATGTGCTTGTGTTATTGCAAAATTTAACACACTCCTCAGTCTGAATATAGACTTAATCCGGAAAGAGAGAGAGAGAGAGAGAGAGAGAGAGAGAGGAGAGAGAGAGAGAGAGAGGAGAGAGAGAGAGAGGAGAGAGAGAGAGAGAGAGAGATTATTTGAAAGATCAGTAAACATCTTACCGCTAAAACTCACATGTATATACCTTATACTGTTTCTAAAATGTTCTGTGTCATCAAATATTTCCTTTTACCTCGACCTTCTTGCTATGTCTTTCACCAAGCAAACAACAAGTCTCGGATGTTCTGGATGGCCTTCGACATCATTTGGATTCAGAAGGTGACCAGGTAACAACTCATGACGATTTCATCCAGTCAATCAAGAAGATAACTGGAAGATGGATGCAATTTACTGAACTCTGTCTACAACTCGTAGTTTTCCACCTGCCTGTCGGTCGAATGGGAACCAAATCATAAAAGGATGAACGATCCCGATGGAGGATATTGATATTACGACTGTTGATGAAATAGGGTCGTCGATGATAAAATAGTATATCTACCTCATCGTCTTGTCCGACGTGAAGGTATTGTCGGTATAACACAAAAAGAAAATGTCTATTATTGACTCACAACACTTCAAATATATTAACTAACTTCAACTGCCAACATTCATCTTACTTTTTGACTTTTTAGTCATGGCACCAACTCTCTTCTATTTTGAAAAAAAACAGGTTGACCTCATCAAGTTATGGGTTTGTGAAAAGATAGCTTTATCAAATACTTCTCTAATCATACCCTCGTAATAAACATCCGTAAGGAACTGCATACCTATAAAACTCAACGTTTGTACCCATCTACTAAATTGCAGCAATTCAAATTGAACAACTATCAAACTACGACTCAATATAAAATTTTTTTTTACTTCTCTCTGGATTATCAAATAAAGAACCATATTCTATATCCTGTGTTTTAACCAGAACATCATTTTATGTTACTGGCGCATTTTGCCCGAGTTGAGACTAAAGTTATAGCATTATTAAAATAAATAACACACGCATACTGTTTTCCAAGAAATTATTTTCAGGATAGATGATGTGTATAACACTTTCATAAATAAAAAATGGAAAGGAAAAAAAAAGGAAAAAAAATAGAAAGAATTCTGTTCTGCATCAGCATATCAATTTAATGACATCATCAAAACCTGAAAGTCGATAAGCAATTAACAACAGAGTTTTATAGACGGAAGCATTGACTTTACGATTGATAAGTTTGACATCAGTCAACTTTTCCTCTGTTGACTAAATCTAATAATTGATCAACTGATACTTGAAGCAGAATGTCATATGATGCTCGAGTTTCATACAGCACACTGCAACACGCTCAAATATAAACAGGCGCTAATAAATTTATGCTTAGTTAAGTGTATTGATGTATGCTTAAGTAAAAGTTTAGATTGATAAACGAAAATTGAGATACGAATATAAGTGTGTTCATAAGCGAGTCAGAAATTAACACTGAATTCCCTGTATGGGAAAGGTTCAAAACTGCCAGAGCCCGAACTTCAAGTATATTCGTAGAGGTTGAATTAACACTGTTAGCTAAGTAAACTCTTATTAAAATTGAAGAAATGTGATATATTTCTATCTCATGGTGTCTGTTTTATAGTTAGACAGACGGGGTTATTTCGGAGTCAAAGAGAATGCCTATACCTTTCGCTGAGTATATGGAATTTTACCTATTATATTATAATATTATACGCAAGTATAATAGATTATACATGCATAAATCAGACTTATGTACGCATGCGAGTGTGCGTTTGCGTGTCTGTGCATGCACGTGCGCATGTAGGCTGCATCCACGGATATGAGCGCGCGCCAACAAGTGCGTGGATGCCTGCAACAAGAGTTGTGTGTAGGTGAGATTGTGTGCATGGATGTGTGTGTAAATGTTTGTGTGTGAGAGAGCGTGTTTGTGTGAGTGCGCGCGCGTGTTGACGAAGATTTTCTCAGAAAATAAATAAGTCTTCCAATGGATTTTACACTCAAAATGTTGTGCAATAAAAACGAAATACAAATGAATTAATTTTAAATCTTCAATTCACTGTGAGCGACATAAAAGTTTAATTCAAAAACGTTATTAATGCAAGTAACAACTGTTTAAATAGTAGCAAATTGGAAACTAAACTACCTTCCTGAAAGGATGAGAGAGGGAGTGAGGGAGTGAGAGAGAGAGAGAGAGAGAGAGAGAGAGAGAGAGAGAGAGAGAGAGAGAGAGAGAGAGAGAGATGGTGAGAATTTATTCAACAAATAAATATTTTAAAGTTCTTTCGTCCTCAGAAGTCGAGGAAGGAAAGAAGAGAAAAAGTTGTGAGAGACTTTAAAAGAGAATAGAGGAAATGGAGTGAAAATAAAATTAAGAGCAGGTGATGTTTTGCGTGTAGTTCTTAGGAGAAAGAGCAGCCTTCAGCTCTTCGACTACTAACAAATATTGTTGAATTTTTTGAAATTTATTCCTCTTTTCAAAAGGTTTAATCGCCATATTGAAACCGGCACTCTGGAAGAAGGAAAAACTGTTGGAAATAAAGAATAATAAAGAAAGACGAACGCAACAGTGTCTGTCTGTGCATCAGGTACTTAAGAATTCACAATTTCTCTTAATATCGTGAAATGGTGACGCTGTTTGATAATGGAGCTATTGCGAGTAATCAGCCAGCCTCCCTTTTAACTGAAATCCTTAACATTTTCAATAATTACCGGGGTTTATTGAAGTTGAGGACTTGCGTATTTTTATAGTCTGTAAATTTTAAGAAAACAAAGGTAATCAGCTCTCTGTATCCATCACGTAAATTCCCTCTTTCCCTCTCTCACACACACACGAGCGCTCTCTCTCTCTCTCTCTCTCCATCTATTTATCCTTCTATCACCTCTTTTTCTTTTCTTTTCTTCTTTCGTTCACGGTTTTTGATTCATTTAGAAGCACGAGACTTACATCTGTTATGTTGCTTGATGCCATCGTCGCTACTGCCGCCTGCTGTTTTACTCTCTTTCCCCTCTCCCTCTCTCTCGTTCACTTTCTCTCTCTCTCTCTCTCTCTCTCTCTCTCTCTCTCTCTAACTCGCTCGCGTGCTTTCTCTTTCCGTCACTCTCTCAGTTTCCTCCCACCCTCTCTCTCTCTCCCCTCTGCTTCTACGCTCTTTCTCTCACACACACTCTCTCTCTTTCTCTCCCTCTCTCTCTTTCTCGCTTACTCAACCCTCTTCATCAATTCAGTACGCACTTGCGTGACTGAAATGGGGAAACACTAGGTGAGCAAATGCTCGTGAACTATCACCTTAATCAACATACTTATCACCTTCATTATCTCCAGCATCATCATCATCGATTACCATCCCTGTTACTATCCCATTTCAACCAGCGCTTTGTATACCACCGCCGCCGCCACCACCACCACCACCATCACCATCATCATCATCACCATCATCCCTTATTGTCTTTGCCATGGTCACAGCTGACGTTAATA